>NW_010139361.1:0-7463 GCF_000699245.1 Pterocles gutturalis | reverse complement strand
AAAGAGGTGATGTGCACTTCTTCCCACCTTCCTTGAATGTGTGTGATGTTGAAAAATTTGTTCTCACAGGTGTCTGAACCTCTGTTCTTTGCAATATAGAAGAAACCTCAACAAGTGGCTGTTCTCTGTACTATTTGATCTGAGTGCAAATGTTTCTCAGTTGAAATAAATCTCTTTACTTAACTGGGTTCTAACTGGGTTAATCTGAATGTATCATGAATGTCTTTGAAGACAATTCATGAGAATGAAACAAGCAGACCTGTTTGTGTCCTCTTTTTTTAGGTGTATGTTGTGGTGGGAATTGCAGCACTGGTGTGCACTGGCTTAGTAATAATGCTTATTATTCTGAAGTTTGGAAGACACTCTAAGTTTGGGATGAAAGGTAAGTAGGGTTGTTCTTTATACCTTCGAGAATTGTTGCGAGTTGTATGAGCTGATACTATAGGCTTCTGCACTGAGAACAGTTAAAATAACTAGATTAAGTGCCATCACATTTAGTGTTTCGTTTATTCATCAGGTAAGTAGAGGGCAGAGGCAAATGTAGACAGAGTGGAGTATTTTGGATCAAACTCTTCTTTTTTTTTTTTTTTTTCTCATTACAAGTTCTGTTTCTCTCCCTTCTGCTGCAAAGCCTCTGGGACACCTCTGGAATGAAATATTATTTGAATCTCTGTAGGCAGGAATAAGATGATAGGAAATGAAATTTCTTCTGATATGAGTTTGATTACAACAATTTGATGAGAAAGTATGCTGTATTTAAGAGGTACTTCAGACCATACTACAATGTCACGTTAAGGTGATAAATTCTGTGCGAAACAATGGCAAGAATGGAAGGTGCTTTTGCAGAGAATCCTGCCATACTGGTGCTTTCTGCCAGATGCATTTTCTTGAGCTTCTCTTTGTATCTTGGGAAATAGCAGCTGGAGAGAGTGAGTGGCAAGTGCTCATGTCCCTGTGGAATGGGACACCTTAGCCCTTCCATTTATTAATTTGTTTATTTTACAGCCCAGATGGAGGTATGTGTAAGATGGAGGTACCTGCAACAACTCCATTACCCTTATTATTTTACTGGTGTCATCAGTCTGTGTCTGCCAAAGTGGGTGAAAATGTATTAAAAAAAAGTAAAATAAAAAAACCCCACTGCTGTCTGGTTGGGAAGACTAGAAGGTACTTTGCTGTGTGCCAAAGGAGATGAGCTTTTGTTCTTAAGATGTGTAGATGAGGGTCTGTGGAGAGAGTGGTAAGTAATCTTTTGGTAGGCTCCTGTTAATGGTATGTCCTTCCTCTCAGCTGTGTTTATGACAGTGCCACATCGATGTATATTCTGGAAACCCTTACTTGCTCTTGACAAGTGCTCTTTTCTGAGATATCTAGTGTATATTTTGTGTTTCTATATTCTGTTCAGAGGAGCATTCCTCAAACAAATGAGATTTGAGCAGAGAGAAGTGTAGTTGGTGCATTTTAGTTTGCTGAGATGGTAGCCTTCTCTCTCACCTTCTTCTGATATGACATAGTCTCTGCTCTTTGGGATAGCATTAAAAGAAGACAGTCATTGTGAAATACCCTGAATAGCAACATGGAGCCAGCAAGATAAAGCTGCAGAGTTTTGGCCAAAGACTAGGAAAAACTTTCTGCAACTGAACAACAGTTCAGTGGAAATTTTATTTGTGTCCAAAGCTTTCTGAATTGTCTTTAGAGAGCTAAAGTAGGTGGAAGCTAAATGAGAGCAACGATGAGAAATGTCTGATGTTAGCTCTTTAAAGCTGAATGCTTGTTAGGTTTTTCAAAATTTGTGTTACGTATTTCAACATGACATTATTGGAGGAACTAGTAAGGAAACTCTACCCTGAGGGAGAATGCGCGAAGTTGCCTTTTGTTTGGTAACATATTAAGGTACCTTCCAGGAAGCTTCTTACATGGTGGTTGTTTCTTAGTATCTTCAGGTACAACTTTTCTCACAAAAATAATGCTCCTGCCTGATCAGCAAGTTTGACCTGAGTAGTTTTTTGTTGCAGAATTGTCCATGCAGATCATATTTTAGTAAGGATACACTTTTTGGGGAAATGACTATATGAAATTATGAAGAGGCAGCAACTTCATAGATGGTGTTTATTTCATTCTTTAAATTTGACCAAAGATGCTTAGGAAGATCAGTAAAATGAGTTCACAGTTCAGGTACACCCTTTGAAAAACTAATAATCACAGGCATGGTATGTGTGTTAGCACTGAAATGTCACTGTGAGCTACAAATAACTATTGAATGTTTCGTTAGAAAGGAGTGATCTTCAGTTGTCTGTGAAGTGAACCTCAAACTTCTCCAAAGTTTGCATTCACACCTGAGCTTCACAGTCTGGATCTGTCCATAGTCCAAAGTCCCAGAAACACTCACTCGATTTATCATCGTTGGTATTATTGAATTTGTATTAAGCAATATTTAAAGACCTGGGATTAGAACATCAGACTAGTAATAAAATGTTACCTGCTCTGAAAAGCCTACAGAATAAGTATACATTGAGAATTCATAAATGACAATGAACAACGTAGGGTATCTGAGCATGAGGAAAATAAGGCAAAGGTGAAGAAAGTTTTTTTGCATCAGTGTTGATTATGTTTGATAATGATATGACAGTATGTTTAAAATGTGAGTCTTGGAGAGTCTGAATAAAAGGATCAAGCCAGCTACCTGTGAACTCCTTGACTCATTTGCCAATGAATTCAACAACAGCAAAATTGTTCCCAACTTGGCAAACAGACATCATGTTATAGTTGGTGGTTTAATAAACAGTCTTACTAGGGAAGTGAGAAGGAATAAAATATCTGGAGTACCATTGAAAGGATTTATAAAGTAAGATAAAAAAATATTTTCCAATCTTCCTTAAAATATTAATGAATATTTTGCATTCATAAGAAGGAACTTCCTGAGTTGCATCACGCAGAAATGCACAAAAGTCTGTGCTTCATTTTTCTGTTATCTTGTGAGAACACAGCACGGTCACTTCAGACACCCTGCCACTAAACATCTCCCCACCCTTCTTCAGCAAGCAGTTTGGGAAAAAAAAAAAAAAATCACTCAGTAACTGGAGCAGTCAAGCCGGCACTCAGAGGTATTTTTCATGTAACTATGTACATGGAAAAAATGTTCTGCTGAGAATCAGAAGAAGAGATGTGTAAGTAGGCAATCATCACTGTGTGTCCCAGAGGAGATGTCTTCATGTAAGGAATGAAATCTTTACCTCATCTGGGTTCACAGCAGACATCTGCAGCTTCTTGAAGACGTATGGTTTTATGCACCGTATATTTATAATGCCAGTTTATCCCATCTTTTGCATGAGCATCATCTACCCACTCTTTAGACTGTGCCCTTGCTGAGTCCTTCTGTGCTTAAAGAGCTTTAGCATGGTTGGAACATGGGACTGACAGTGATAGCATACCCAGAAGGAGATGTGGAGCATGTGACTGTGTCCAAGCCGTGCTGCATCAGAGTTGCCTGTGCCTGGAAGCACTGCACATCCTGAAAAGCTACAGAGCCCACATGCCCCTGTTGCCTTCTTTCCATTACTGTACTGAGCAGAAAAGCATCCAGTTTATGTTACAGGGGGCAGCAGACCCTCTGGGAGCTTCCAGTACTTTGGCAGTATTGATTAGTCTCATATGAAGATCTGTTGAAGCGCTTTGCAAAAATAACTTACCCTATCTTTTGGCTTCTCTCTTCATTTTGTGTATCTAAGGTGAGGAGACAGTTACCTTTCTAAATTGTAGTAATATAATGTTTTTTGCAGGTAAGGAGAACAAGCAAAGCACTTGCTCACTGCCAGTAACAAAATTAAAACCTTTTTTTTTTGGTGATGCTCTGTATTCTGGTTGAAGTTGGGTTGCACCATAGGAGGCAACTGTTTTAATTCTTGCCTTGCTTCTTTTCACTCTGTCTTTCAGAGCTAGGGGAAGCAGCAGGTTCTGATTATTAACTTCAGGAACAGAACAGATATGTAATCTGTGCACAGTATCAGTACAGAACAGATATGTGATCTGTGCTAAAAGAGACTTAAAATAGAGTTAGTGCAAAAAACCAATACTGTTCTTTCTGCTCTGTGGATAAACTCCCATGTTGTGCTAGACTTCCAGACTTCCATTGCAAAATCCATCAGAGTAACTGCTGAAATATAATTCTATTTCTCTGCTTGTGTACATTTTAAAAACCTTCTTATACAGGGTCTGTTGATAACAGCTTTGTGTGAAAAGCTGCTTTTGGTTGCTTGAATCTGGAGGTGAGGCTTTTAGACCCTTGCAAGATGCTGCAGCATAAATGGTGAAAGCTTCAGTTACTTTCTGAAATGTATTAATTAGGATTTGTGGGTTGCTCTTACAAAACACCTTGGCTTGCTTGCTTGCCGGAGGATGTGAAAGTGCTTACGGTGGGAATTCACTGAAGGCTGCCAAGACAGCTCTTATCATTTTGTGTGTGTTTCTGACTCCATCTAACCAGCTTATGAAACGGAAAAATAACAAGGGAACTGGAGTAGAGAGGGCAAGGGGAGGTTTGTGAACTCCCTGAGAGGATTTGTGGAAGCATAATTCTAGTCCTGTTTTATTTGGCCTCCTGTGTTGAAAGCTAAATGTAGGTAAACAACTAGTTGCGGCAAAACCAAACTGAGACACAGTTTGCAAATGTTAATATAGCAGCATGGCACTAAGCACAAATGGAGGTATGGAGGAAACTGATGGAAGATAAATCATGGCTAAAATTTGAAATGGCATCATTCAGTTAAAAGGATTAAAACATTTTTTTTTTTTAATTTGAACTGTAATAAATTTTAGTGCAGACTGTCCCTATTCCAGCAACAAGGGAATACCCTTAGTGCTTTTTGCTTGCTGGGAGAGCTGGAAGTGGATGGTTGCAGACAAGAGTATTATCACAGCTGCTTTACTGTAGAGATAAATGAGTTTCTGTAGATTTTACCAAAAGCAGATAGGATAGAGAACCTGTTTCTCCCTGAAGAAGCCCCTTCTGTATTTTGAGAAGTTAACAAATAGAATCTGACAGAGGTAGAGGGAACCATATGTTTACTTAATCCCTTTGGGATCAGAGGGAGTTTTTTGGATATTTGTAGGAAGTTTCTGTCAGTGCTTTGAGCTATGTGCAGTAATGCAAAGGTAAGGGAACAAACTGGGTCTGAAATTCCCATCATACTTAAGCAGTGCCAGCTATCTTCTCATGTCTGTGGGCTTCGGTGTCACACTTTGAAAGGTGTGTCTCCTTCCTTGAGTACTCTCTGAACTACCTGCCGTTGTCTAACCGTAAGTTCTGACTATGAATGCTTTGCACCTTTTGCGGTCTTTCCAGTCTGTGCAGTTCAGGGTACAGAAATTTGTCTTTCTCTGATCAGGTAATGAGTTCATGTGGGGTGATTTAAGAGAGAAAACAATGTTCCTTTTAGGACAAACACCCTAAAATACTATCTTTCCTTCAAGCCCTTGCTAGCTGCTTGTTATTGCTTTTGAGTGTAAGTTTAAAATTTGGACTATCAGTCAGGATGTTCTGCTCTTTCACTAAGCTAATTAAAAGTTATGAACACACCCATGGATTTTGCCTGCCAATGTTAAAACACGGTGTATTCTCCTACTTCTTGGTAGCTTTTTCTCTCAAGTAGTTTTTCTAACTTCTGTGGTGGGCCATGAACTTCCTTGAAAAGTTTTAAACTAAAGGTATTGGTTGTTCCAGCAGGAGCACATTGATTGTTGAGGAATGTTTTTCCTTCTCTGTTTGTCATTTACCATATTGTTTTTGCCTTTTACATTTTGAGCTTTGATCCAAAAAACAGCGCAGGGGAGGGCAGCTTGTAACTTGTCTTCAGTTCCAGCGTATTTCTCAGTTGTCTTATAGTATTTTAGTTTGGGTCAGAAACACTGTGCAACTGCATGATAAAAGCCACAAAGCAGTATTGTTATTCTGACACAATGCATCTGTGATTATAATGCCTTTAACCCTCATTTACACAAGTAATCGTATTTACGTGACTTTAAATACAGTGCTGATGAGATAAGAGCGGAGGGCTTTACCATTCTATCTGACCGTGACCGTTTATTGAGGCTTTTGCATATTATTTTGGGTGTAACTTTAGAGCCAGAGGGAGAAATCTTTTCTGTCTTGTCTGTAAGCATATAGCAAATGGTCATTGTAATCTCTGCTTTAATACAGTTTTTCTTGACTCCATGTTGTTGTGGGAGAGGGGGTAGTTGCAAGGGACTTCTCAACAAATGCTGCTTCGTTGACAATGGTGATTGAAGAGTTTAGATGGTGGAGAGTTTAGCTGATTATGAGTGGTTTGAAGTACTGACATGGGAAAAGGGAGAGCTATTCTGTTTGTTATTAACTCATGCCTTGTCACAAGTCTTGCTTAATCAATTGGGTTGCTTATAGACTAGGAGAAGAATGAAATGTGGTTAGAATAAGAGAGGTTTTACTCCTTTTGATTCCAAACCAAGTACAAGATAAGAGCTTTGCATCTTCAGCAGAGACCTGCAGTTTGACAAATGTGATCTAATGTTCAACTTGATCTGCAATAAGCTTGGAGTGTGGGCTTCCTGGACAATTTTACCTTGTTTGACACATAATTAAGATCAGTTTGTAGCTTGGGAACATGCTTACTGCTTGACTTTCATCAAGACACTGAGATCCTGAACTTCTTCAGTTTCCATTTGTACCTCTAGAACTGATTTTGTGCTGTGTGGTACCCACCCAAATGCCGATTCTGTGGGCGTCGATCCTTTAATGTCTTTAGAACATTTCATTATTTAGTCAATGAGCAGAATATAAAGGAGGGATTAATTCATGTGAGTCAGTGTCGTAAGATAAGATGTAGAAAAAAATGAATGTGCTCAAATCCGCAATATTTTTAATGAGTAGACATGTAAAGGCAATGATGATATTGCTTATCTGAATCACACACAAGAAGCTATTTTTATTGTTTGACATTGGCATTCCGGTCCCTGCAGTCGTGGACAGATCATACAAATTTTCTGTCTCAGGTGCATCACTTGTATAATGAGGGCAGCAATATTTACTTATCACATGAACATTTGGAAGATAGAGTTCTTAATGCTTCTAAGTCCCTTAATCTGAAGAAGAAAACTGCAATAAATACTTCAAAGAATGAGAGTTCTTATGCACTGATCTGTGAAAGTCATTTTGTGTAAAGGACTTAACAAAGATCTTAAACTATCTAAGACGCCATTCTCTTGTGTTCCAATGAAGAAAAGGTGTGTCTCTTAAAGCATGGTTTTGGGGCCATATGATGCTATCAGAACATACTGTTAGGCATTTCTAGCTTTCCATTGTTATTATTTATATAAAATTTGCTCTCTAGGTCTCAACTCAGAGTAAATTGAACTCAAAACCCAGAGTTTTGATTGCATAGAAGTCGAGGATTGTGATGGTAAATTTGAATGCTTATGGGTAAGAATGA
>NW_010139360.1:1087-2129 GCF_000699245.1 Pterocles gutturalis | reverse complement strand
CTGGGTGACCTGCTGCCCGCACACGAGTCCCTGCAGCCCAGAAACATCCTGGTGACACGAGGTGGCATCAGCTGACACGTGCCACACGTGGCTCCAAGGGCACAGGGGGTGCGTTGCTGCTCCCCTATCACACCGGCAGCAAGCCCAGCCCCGGCCAAGGCTGCGGGGGGAATACAGTTTTCGTGCGCACGAGGAGGTAGAAAATCAGCGTCACGACGCTGGCGGCACGGGACGGTTCCTGCCCAGCCAGACCCAGCGAGAGGGCTGCAGCTCCCGGGGCAGGCAGGAATCCCAGCCGCTGAGGGGTGGCAGGCAGCTGCCAACTCTGAGCCAAATCAACCCAAAAACCCCCTAAAAAGCCGATATTTCCAGTGGGGGTTAAGGACCCTTTGAGGCAATCCACGAGTCGTGCCAAAGCCGGGAGCATCCCCAGCCTTCGCCCTGCTGCCCGGCCAAGGTAAACACGGACACGATCCTCCCCGAGTGGCTCCGAGAGAGCGAGAACGATCCCGGGCAGTAACCAGACTCCTCGCAGGCCCACGAGACAGATGCTCGGGGTTTGCCTTTAAAGGCGAAATTTGGTGAGTGCCCGGAAAGGGCTGGTCCCACCGCGGGGGAATCGTGGGGCTGCAGCGGGATCAGCTCACGGCAGCGGAGCCGCATCCCGGGACCGAGCTCCTCGGCTCCGGGGATTTGCTCTTGGAGGGGAGCGCAGTGCGGGGCTGTGGGAATTCGGAAGCCCCACGTCGCTGCGGTGGCACCGAGCCCCTCTCCAGATGAGTCCTTTTCCGTGCGCAGCGCAGGGAGGGCTCAGCTCGGTGAAGGCGTCGCTGTCAGCTCGGCAGGCGCTCCGCTGCCCGTATTTTTTTTTTGGAACGCTGCTGGAACACCAGCAGCTCCTCCTCAAACCCAGCCCAGGGTCTCTGGAAAGAGGCTGGGCCGAGAACGGCAGATTTCAACTGAACTCCTGCCTCTAGGAATTAAGCACATTTCTACTTTATTCTCTTTTCCCCTTACAAAACCTGCAAGCGAGCCCGTGCTG
>NW_010139360.1:363-1049 GCF_000699245.1 Pterocles gutturalis | reverse complement strand
CTCCTTTTTTTTTTTTTTTTCCAGCCCCTCCACGGCTGGGCTGATCCTTCCCCAGCTCCAAAAACGCTGTGAAGCTCATTTGTAAAAGGAAAACAAAAAAAAAAAAGTTTATTTTTTTTCTCACAAGAAGCACATAAAATATACAGTACATTTTTTACCAACAAAAGTAAAAAAAAAAGTGCATTATGCGTCCCCTACCGCGACCGTACAGTACAAAAGATACTGTGAATTTAAATATAAAACCAGAATTAAGAAATACCATGAAATAAAAGAACACTGTTATCGTATAGTACAGCAATGCGCTGGAGCAGCGACACATTACTCATCCACCCTCCCCTCCGGCTCTGCGGTCCCGGTCCAACCAGGACTGTCTCCGCCGGGTCCCCAGCCCAGAGCAGGTGACACCGGCACGGGAGACAGGGGGACAGGGCTGAGCCAAATGCCACCTTCACGGGCAGGACAGCCGGGGGGACACGGCGACTGCTATCACACCGACCGACAGCCCGGACCGGAGATAAGGTGCCAGTTTTGTGCATTTCGGGTTTTCTGGCAGGACGGGGTTGGGGCTCAGCCAGCAATGCCCCGGGCAAAGCACAGCCGGTGACAGGTCACCTCCCGGCCACCCCTGCCCCGCGTTCCTGCGGCGATGCCTAGATAAACGGGGCAGCACAGCGGCGGGGGCTCCC
>NW_010139360.1:0-310 GCF_000699245.1 Pterocles gutturalis | reverse complement strand
CCGGGAGGTGGGTGTGCAGTAATGGTCTGCCTGCCACCACAAACACCAAAAGCACCAACAGAAGGGACAGCAAACAGCAGAGCTCAACAGCCGGGCAGAAATACACAGTATTTGTAAACGAGGATTAAGGCACTCCATGGGAAAAGAACAATGACAACACATGGGGAGGGAAAACACGGCTACCACGGCTCCCTTCCCACGCAACCCCGCGACGGCCCCCCGCCAGCATCACCGGTTTGGCTACAAAACCCTCCCAAATGGCACACGGGTGCTTCAGGAGCACGTTGGCTTCGAGACCGACTCCCACTAA
>NW_010139359.1:0-489 GCF_000699245.1 Pterocles gutturalis | reverse complement strand
TTGATTAATTGGAAATGTCCCTCAAAAAAATAGTAGGAGCCTAAATTTGAGGGCCCAGCAGCTGTTAATTTTTAAATCCTCTAATCCTCTTGTAGAGGCTTGTGGCATGAGCTGGGCACTCTCATGGAAGCAGATTCCAGCTCAGGCTTGTGAGCTACCAAACTTATCCTTAAAAGTGAGGCTTTTGGGGGGAAACCACCGGTGAGATGGTAGGATTGGAATGATTCTGAGAAAAGACAAAGGAGAGAGAGGACTTGAATGCATCTGCTGAGTGGAGACATCTAGAAATATGGTGTTTACGTGAACCTGGTGATGGGATGCTGTCCTGTGGAAGAACAAGAGGAGAGAGTGGGTAGATGTGTTCAGAAAGGGAAGAGGTTTAAGTGACTTGGGCTTGCAGAGCAAAATATGTCTGGGCTAGGTTACTGTAACAGCACACAGTGTCAGCAGGGATAATGGAAAAGAGGAGCACAGAAGTGACAAAAAGCT
>NW_010139358.1:0-236 GCF_000699245.1 Pterocles gutturalis | reverse complement strand
TCATCAGCAGCATACATAATTTTTTTTTTTAGTACTGGTTACGGTCACGAGAAATGCCGGTGGTGACGACGACGTCAGAGGATAACTGAATTTATAGACGTGTAATCGATGTATTGTGCAGAGCGGGCGGGCCTAGGCTTAATGTAGTGTTTTCACGTCGTTGTCAGCGCCGTTGTGTATCATTAGACTAAGTGTAACCGTAAATACCGGGGCGGGGGGGGGGGGAAGGGAGACAC
>NW_010139357.1:0-14286 GCF_000699245.1 Pterocles gutturalis | reverse complement strand
CCCCCCCAGGCGTCCTTGGGGTGCTGTTAAATAAAATGGAAAAAGGACAAAAGCACCGAGGTCCCTCGCTGTCTGCTCCAGCCAGCTTGAAGGGCACAGGGAGGGCAGCAGTGCAGCTTGGTGCGAGGCTCTGTAAGCAGCTGAAGAGAGAAATCTTGGCTCCGCAGCCAGTCGGTCATTCCCACCACGATTGGGAATCTGTCCCATTAAATGTTGATCTAGGCCCCCCCAAAAAAACCTTAAGGCTAAACAAGTTTCCTTGCATGCTACTCATCCGCACAGATGCTCCTGCCAGCGGTCAGGAGTAGGTGACAGAGAGGTGGGAATGAGCAGCAAGGATGGGTCAGGACTGTTCCCTTTGGGAGCCTTCAAGCACTAGCAAAAGTACAAGATGGTAATTAATCTGGGATGTATTTGCTTGCAAGGAGAGCAGGAAAACTGTCCTGAAGCGAGATCAGTGGAAGGGGGCATAACGAACCCCGTTAACTCTCCTGCAGTACTTGCATTTCCTAGTGAAGACTTTCCTGTAAA
This sequence comes from Pterocles gutturalis, assembly GCF_000699245.1. NCBI lineage: Eukaryota > Metazoa > Chordata > Aves > Pterocliformes > Pteroclidae > Pterocles > Pterocles gutturalis. Next base: position 13,755 of record NW_010139357.1, on the reverse strand, counting down.
TTCCATGCTTTTCTGTTTCAAATAGAGATCGTTGTTTGTTTTATTAAGTGAACATAACTGTTATGACTCGTTCCTGGTAGTCTCCAAATCTTCAAAATGTAGTAACGCTGGATTAATTTGGGGGGTGGGAGGGACTGAAGATGTTGGCAGAGCAAGGATGGTAAAAAGCAAAGAGAATCTGAGCTGTAGAAGTAGGACAAGGAGTTGTAAGGTGCCTGAACAATAAAATTCACAGAAAATGCAAAAAACACCCTTGAGACTTCATCACAGAACAATACAGAGCACTGGAAGCAGTCCATGTGAGGTCGTCAGAGTCCTTTCGACATGAAATGAAACTTCATTGGCACTAGCCACATGTTTTGACCACGCCTCCGTTGGTTACAATTTGCAATGAAGAATGCACCATCATCTGTAAGATTTTAGAGAGGAGGACTGTGCAGGCAAGCCTCAGTTCTTTTCAAGGCTCCGTAAAACACAGCTCTGTTCTTCAGAAAGGAGAACAGAATTCTCTTCTGCTTTTGGTATGATGCTGGAAAAGTGTTCCTTCTGTAAAAGAGGGGTAAGCAGTTTTGGCTTTTGTTTTCCCGTGGTGGTTGTAGATGCTGTAAGTAAATCCAGCATAGCTAAAGGGAGACTAAGCAGCATTCAGCCTAGAAGAAATCTTTGGGTTTGATCATTCTAGTTTCTATTAAATCTAGTTTCTCTTCCACACTTCATTGCTCGTCTCCTCACTTTTGGACTTTTTCAGGAATGTATCAAACCTGTAAAAGTGGAAAAAAAGCCTGGAAAAGCAGCAGCTAAGATCAAAATTGAAGCAGATGGAAGCTATTTTCAGATCGATCAGGTATGTGTGTTTTTTCTTCATTACTGTGTAAAATACCAAGAAAATGCAAGTGTATTGCTATGTACTTGAATTTAATGCCTCAAAGAGGACCAAGATGTTAGAAAAGTAAAAGCTATTGCTGTCAGCATTCTTGTATCTTTTTTCCAAAGTCCAACTTTTTAATCACCTGGTTTTATAACCGGTAATTCTGATTTTGTGATCATCTTTTATGCTCTGAGGCACTGACATTAATTAGCAATGTTTTTCAGTGTAAGAGCAGATAAGATGAGAAGTCTGTTTTGTCATCAATACTTAAGTATTAGCAATTCCTAGATTATTTGAGACTGTCTTTTATTGTATTGTCATACAGCAGAGTGCTCACTCCTAAAATGATTGAAATAGATACTCTTAAATTTTACTGTGTTTTTTTTTAATAATATTTCAAATTATTTGTTAAATAGCCTGCAGAATTCATAAGCCTCCTGCTTACAAAATTAATGCCAAGTTTTGGAGAATGATTTTCCTGTTTACACAGAAATGGTTAGCATTTCTTAACCGAGCTGGGAATTAATCTAGAAACAGTACTTTTAACTTTAAGCAGATTATGACCTTTTGACTTAAGGAAGGGGGATACAGCACTTCCAAAGAAGTCTGGGTTCTTATTTTAAAATTTTCATTTAGTGGTACCTAATTGCTCAGTCTATTTCTGACTTTATTGAGAAGTGAAGTTTAAGAGGAAAGTCTCATGGGAAAACTGACTTATTCAGGTCAAATATTATGAAAAATATTTCCTTCCAGTGGCAAGCCACACACTGTCTTTGATGTGCTGCCGTACAGTTCTCCCATCAGTGTCCATGTAAGTTCTGCACACGGAAAGATTGCAGAACACTCGCTATCAATTAAAAATGTGAGTGGAGCTTGTCTGGTTACACAGTCTGTTTTGGAAGGAATGAAATTCAAGTTCCTGTGAAGAAGCAGCTCCAGTACGATTCAATAACATGACCACATCTGACAGAGGTGACAAAGTTGGCACGCTTTCTCCAGCGTAATACTCGGAGCACTCTGGAGATGGGCGCTGAACAGCTCCGTGGTCTAGAGTTCTGTGGTTACGAGAGCAGCTGCAATCTGCAGCATGTCAGCCACGCTAACCCAGTCTTCAGCCACCCACGAGTTGAAAACCGAGCAGGACAGACCCTCTTTGCTTCTAGGATAGGATAATTTCAGTGTTTCGGAGCCATATCAGCCCACCAGGTAGCACAAATAATTGTGGCGTAAGCGACTGTTCTGTATTTGATTGAAGTTATGTTCTTGGTCTTGTTAGAATTTTCCTGAGGTTTCTCAGCGTATTTGCATCTATGTAGCCAAATAAATGCTGGTAAAAGAGCAAACTTCAAAGATACTTGTCTTCCTCCTTATCTTAATAAAAAGATACTTTTTTAAACGATAAACCGAGCTTAAAAAAGGGCATCAACTTTGTTACTAAATAGAGTAAAGAGGGGCAAACTGCTGCCCAGTTCTACACTGTGATCAGAACCGAGTCCAATCTGTTTCTTTGTAGGATGGAGGAGCACAAAAACTGGAAAAAGCGAAAATTACTCTGAACGACTGTTTAGCCTGTAGTGGCTGCATTACCTCGGCAGAGAGTGTTCTAATCACCCAACAGAGCCATGAAGAGCTGTGCAAAATGCTAACTTTTAACAAGGTAGGTGACAAGTCACAGCTAGGTAGGCTGCAGAGTTTGAAAGTTTTAATAGGCTGGTGTGATGCCTCTGCAGAAGCACGCACGGAAACAGCACACGTGAAAATTAGTTTCAGATATCTGAAGGCTCTGAGGACATTCTCAGTGCACTGTTGTGCTTTTTTCCAATTTTTAAAACATAATTGTGGGTTTGGAAAGGACCTTAAATGTACTAAGTTACTGACTTCAGAGTTAAGCTGGGAGATACTTTCTGATGTTCTAGTGTGCTGAAAGCTCTGCATGCGCCATATTACTATTGTCTGAACAGTGTTGTTGTTTGTGTCTGCCTTTCAAAGACCGCCGCTCCCAATGAACAGAAATTGGTGGTGGTTTCCGTGTCACCGCAATCCAGAGCTTCACTAGCTGCAAGATGTAAAATGGGTGTTCTGGAAACAGCAAAGAAGTTGACCGCATTTTTTAAAAGTTTAGGCAAGTGTGGTATTGCGTTGGGTTAATCGCGGAGGGGGCTCTGGGGTGGGCGTTAAGCGTAACTGTTCTAAGTGCACAAGGTTGATGTGATTTAACCTCCCCAGGGACTCATAATGTTTCATAATCAGCATGAGCTAGAATGCAAACTGTCTGCAACTTCAGTCGCGTAATAAACTTGGAGTCATGGAAGGGAGGATCTTTGAATGATTTGCAGCCCTCCTGTCACTTTTGCTCGTGTTACTGTGCTGACGTAGAGGGGAAAGGTTTCACCCTCAACTGTGGCAGTTCGTACCCATAGATAGGACGTGCAGTTTGCATCCGGTTTGTCTGGGGACTTTTTGTTGTAGGTTGCCATATCTTTCTGGTGAATTTTAACGCAGATGCTGTACTGCCTAGGTGTGCACTATGTTTTTGATACAACTTTCTCAAGAAACTTCAGCCTACTGGAGAGCCAACGAGAGTTTGTAAAACGCTTTCGAAAGCAATCTGAAGACAGAAAGGCTTTGCCCATGCTGGCTTCTGCCTGTCCAGGTATGGTATTAGATTAGTTATGGAAATAATAATAATTATTATACTAATAGTACACTAGAACAAAAAAAAAATAGAAAAGCTGATTTGCAAATTACATTCTTACCAGGTTGGATCTGCTATGCAGAGAAAACCCACGGCAGTTTCATCATTCCTTACATCAGCACCACCAAGTCTCCGCAGCAGGTGATGGGCTCCCTGGTCAAGGGCCATTTTGCAGAACGGCAGGTAAGGTCCTGAAGTATCCTATGCTTCATCCCAAACTGCTAAAATGGAATGCTTTAAACTGATATGTTTTTTGTTTTGCTACATTATACATTACAGTTTCAAGGTAAAAATTATATTGCCAAAGGCAGCATCTTTCTCACTTGTATTTTATCTAATGAGAAGTTAGCAACTAAGACAGTAACACTAAGCTCGTGCTTCATGGACTGCTTAAAGCCTCTGCATGTTATTTGGGAAGGCTAGAGAAACTTATTTTTCAGCATCTTTGTGCTCCCATCTTGTCTGTGTGTGGTATTTCCATGTTGTTTAGACTTAGGACAATTTATTTTAAGTTATTCACCAAGACAAAACGTCAGTCAGTGCATACGTGCAGATCATGTCTTGTCTAAAAATTACTCGCTCATTCCCAACTTCATGTTCTGCTTCAGTTTGACTTAGTTCTGTTCTCACTCTTTAACCTTTGGAATCTTGCCAGATGTAAACTTGATAAAGACTAGAGTTATAGCCTGGATTTGTCCAGTAAGAATCTTAAATGCCACTTCTGACTGTATGATTTATTGTCCATTAATGAGCAGGGGTTTAACACTTGCATTAAGTAAATGCTGACGTCTGCATACTTGTTACAAAAATTGGCAGCTAGTAAGAATATTTGGCACAACATACTGAAACAATGGCCTTGAGTCAATGATTTGTTTCCTCAGCCTGTGCTTATTTCTTGGATGGTCATGAGGTTTTTGTCTGCCTCCAGATCGTTCCTTAGTTGCTGATGTAGGGGCTGGGTTTTAGTGGCACAGAGGAAGCACGTTCTCTAACTCCATAATCCAAAATTCACTCCACTGCCTGACTTTGGCTGGATCATCTGTTCTAGCAAAAGGAGGTGGGGGAAACCTGTAAAACACCACACTGCTGACGCTTGCTACAGACTAAAATTGGGTTCTCTGAGAGAAATAACATGCATATAAATATGCGTGTGTACACATATATATAAAATAAATGTTCAGTAATAATGGGGAGTATTTCCAGAGGCATGGTGGCATTAGTTTCATCATTCTCATTTGTACCTGGAAAACTTCTCCCTCAAGATACGTTTGATATTGGCCAATACAACTGCACAGCTTTGTCTTTCTTCCAGCACGTAACACCCGACCGGCTATACCACGTAACAGTAATGCCCTGTTACGACAAAAAGCTTGAGGCTTCAAGGCCAGACTTCTTCAACCAGGAGTACCAAACTCGTGATGTGGACTGTGTAATCACCACAGGTAAGCAGAGCCAGAGGTGGTCTGGCTGATTTCTGGAAGCCTCAGAGCAAGGCATTTGCTAGTTTTAATAACCCTCTGTCTCTGATAGAGGGTGTAGTGTATGGACGTTGCTGTATAATCCCACTTTAATAATGCAAATCGCATCCTGGTAAAAATTGCACATGCAGTCTTATGTACTGATCTGGGGATTTCGTTTTCCTTTATCCCCAAAATAAGAATTTTTAATGTCTGTGGCTCTGTTTTAGGAGAAGTGCTAAAATTGTTGGAACAAGAAGGAGTTTCTCTATCAGACATAGATCCTGCTCCGCTGGATACCATGTAAGAAGAAAATCTTATTTGCATCTTCAGCCATGTTCTTTTTCATCCAGTATTTATAGAGTTCTTTAGCAGAACTTGCCTTTCCACTACTGTTCCACACAAGGCTGCATGTGTTTGCATTTGATTTGTTTTCTTGTGTCCCTTGAACCAGTACAACTGTGCATTAAAATACTTAATCTACAGAATATGATGAATTTCCACCTTTGGAGAATCTGTAACTATTTGTTCTAGATTTTAGCAGGCCAAGGACTAGCAGCTCTCACTGTTAAATCAGCAGGATTGCTAGAATTAGCTCAGAAAGAGTATCATGGCAAAGCAATTGTGCAGAGAAGTACAAATTGCTCGGATGGGCAGTGTCCTTACATGCAGACCATTTCCTAGGTTAGTTCTAATTGTTAAAAACATTGGTCACTCCTATGCTTCTGAAAAGAAGGAGAATGTGAGACAGAGACTGTTGTCCAATCCCTCTCATGTAAGGGATACTTCGTTTAAAAAAATAAATTTAAAATAATGTGCATGCCCAGAGCCTCAGTTTTCTTCTGCTGCATTTCAGAGGATCGATGTCTTTTTTCTGACATAGTGTAAGCACAGATTGCTTTCACATAAAAAAAAAAAAAGTATTCTCAGCTACAATAAATGTCTGGATGGTTGAGTCCCTAAAGTACAACTTCGAAGGTTGTCCATGTAAACAAGTGCTTCTGTTCCACCTACTTTATTGTTACACCACTAACAGCAAAGTGAGGAGTAGAAAAGGTTCTGAAGTGTTTGGGTTCCCTTAGGAAATGACATTATCGAAGTTATAACATAGAACTGAACATCTAATTACTTGATAAAAATCTCTGGCCACCTTCTTAAGAGTACATTCTGAGCGCTAGGCCTCACGCTCGTGGTGATGAAGTGCCTCTATAACCTTTTGCTAGCGTTAACATCCTCAGTAAATTGACTGGTTACAATCAGCACGTATTCCTCGGAACTTGGAGCGTTCACAGAAGCAGTCCGATTGCTCTTGTTCTGCTTTATCCTCCAGCACGTGGAAAAGCCCATTAAGAGGTTATTACATTTGGCAGCAAGAAGGAGATAAAGTGCCAGAAATCCCAGAACTTTTGCTGGTATAACCGTTCGCTCCAGGCCAGCGCTGAGGCTTACTGGCAGCCTCCTTTTAAGAGAGTAGCAGTACGTGAGGCCAGACACACTGAAATGTTTTGTTAATGAAGCTCAGTTCCTGTAAACAAGATCAAATTAAAAATAGTTTCTGAGGGTGATTGCAGGCTAAAGTGTTGCCTTCTGCAGTTCTTCCAAAGCTGAGATTTTATCTGCCAGAGGCAACATCTTCGATTTGACTTGAAATTGTTTGGCCTGAATTCAAGTGTTTTCCCCTCTGCAGCTGTTGTAGGAGAATACAAGTGTCACTGCCTGATGAGTGCTTAGAAGCAGATCCCTCATCTTGTTATTCTCTCATAACAAAAGCTATTGTTGTGGCTTCCATCTGGTGAGCTATTCTCCAGAAACATTATCTTGACCTCTAAATAGTTGGTTGTGTTTTGGCATGCCAGTGAGATGGGATTAGTTGTGCAGAACTAGAACTACAGAACTTACGTTAACATCATTGTTCAACACCAAAAACGTGTGGCACTTGAGCCAGGATCCTGTTGAGGACAGCCATGTGTGTCCCAGCATCATTAGGTGTGTTCACCTTTGTTTCATAACTTCAAGCAAATGAAACCCCAGCAACACAGATTTCATCTCTCCGTGCTTGTGATCAGAGCGCTGGTACCTCCCAGGAGTGTTCTCTCATGTCCCACCAACCACATCTGAAGTAGCTGGTTTCAAAAAATGTGCTGTAACACAGAACTAGAGCTCTCAGTAGTGAACTCTGCTTTTCCTGATGTTGCAGCAAAGCCTCAGCACTGCTGAGCTGTCTCTCACCCGAGGCAGGACTTCTGCTGGGCTGTGAGCTCCCAGAGGAGCGCAGCCTGCCCCCACCCATACCGCCAGTGCTTCAGTATTTCCTCCTCTCATTTCTAAGTGTAACCCAGAATCTTTGTCCCGGTATTAAACAGAAAGCTAACAAAATATGCATGTCAGGTAATTGCTTGGGTAGCTCAAACATTCCCAAACATATTTTTGATACATGAAGGTTATGTTGGCAGCACATAGGTCAGGCCTTGTTGCAGCGTGTGACAATATTTCCGCTGAGCTTGACTCAAAGGATGCTAGGCAGCACAGGGTTAAATCTGCTGGGCTCTGAAGCTATAAATAGTTGGTTTCCAGGAGAAAGGGAAAAGGTGGCAGCTCAGAAGTTGGTCTGTGGCTTGTTCTCTTGCTTTTGAGTCCCCTGGACCTCTGCATTTGTGCGGGCTGTCCTGGTCTATCAAAGGTTCCCCTAAAACTGCTTCTTTCTTCCTTTCCCCCAGGTTTAGTAGCACTGCAGAAGAGGAGCTCACCGGCCACGCGGGAGGAGGCTCTGGCGGCTATCTGGAGCACATCTATAAGTATGCAGCCAAGGAGCTCTTTGGAATTCAAGTGGACACAATTCAGTACAAACCTTTGAAGTAAGAAGTTTAAAGTCCTACAGAAAGCACTATTTTCATTGCAGTTCTGTTCATGCTGTTATCTTGCTGATGCGCTGAAACTTTCTTCGCAATGTTAAACATTTTACTTCAAGGCATGGGAATTGGTTTCTCACTCCCACAGTTGCTGAGCAATAAATCAGCTGCGCTCCGTGCAGCCTTTCCCTTGGAGACTTCTAACCCCTTCGCCGCCCACACACTTTATTTTGGCCTGATGGATTTTCCCAGTATCAAGTTGCAGACAATTTTTAGAGTAATTTAGAAGACAGAGCTTGCATGGAGCTGGGCTTCCTCACCTGCAGCCAGAGCAGTGACGTAGATGGCATTACTAATCTTGCTGTCACAGAACAGAAGATTTTGTGTCAGGGCTTTGAGAGGCTCAATATGAAATACTTGATAAAAATCAAATTACGTATTCTTTTATCAGGAACAGATATTTCCACTAACCTTAGGAGTCTGGAAGCCTTCGATAATGGTTTGCTCCCTGGTTTTATGACCCACTACAATTTAAAAGTTTCCTCAGTGGCCTCACTAATGTATAAGTTGGCTGAAGCCAACTCAGAAGGCCTATCACAGTGAAACTTTTGTTTAGGCTCCATTTGCTTAGATTTTAAGGATTTATTCAGCACAGGTGTTCTTCAGCACACTCAATTTGGGTGGCAGGTCCTCAACCAAGACTGGAAAAGGATCTGTAAGCTCATTCCTTCATCTGTTTTGTTTGGGTGGCAAAGAACTAGGACAGCTTTCTTGAACAAGATTTCACAAAGAACTTGGTTTCAGCACAGGGCTCTTTGAAGTTGAAAATATAAGTTAGTTTGGATAAGACATTGTCTCTGGTCTTGTTCCTCAGAAACAAGGACTTCCAGGAGGTGACGCTGGAGAAGGATGGAGTGGTCCTGCTCCAGTTTGCTTTGGCATATGGGTTTCGAAACATACAGAACTTAGTGCAGAAGTTGAAACGAGGGAAATCGCCCTATCACTACGTTGAAGTCATGGCCTGCCCGTCAGGTAAGGCTGCAGAGATTGCACTGTTACAGTCTGGAGCTGTAGGAAGCTGTATGTAACTATAACTAAAATACAACAAGAGGCATTTTCTCACATCCTGAGTATTGTGGCAAAGCCTTCAAACTCTTGAGATGTGATAGTCACAGCATCAGAATTTCCAGGTTGTTTGTGTATTTCCCTACCTAGAAGCTAGTAATTCTTCAGGATTCAAGTAATTACACTTACATTCCATAGCAGAAATTTTGCACAACCAGTGCTTTTGAGGCCCTCCTGGTTTTCTGAGCTCTGTGGTAGATGAAGAGATTCCTCCTCTAAAATTGCACAAAATTGACCATTATGCTTTCAGAGAATGCTTGCTAGGGCTGGTGAAGTAAGTCCCTTTCTGCCTATTTCATTCCCTTTCCCACTTGGTGCAAGCCCCCTTTTTCTCCCCCCGTTTCTCTTTGAATCCGCCAGCAGAGAGCACGGCCAAGCTCGAACCCTGCCTGAAGCGATGCTCAGCTGCTGCTCTTGGCAGCTACAACTGTTCTCTGTCCCAACAGCAAACCCCAAACACACCCCAGGAGTGTTTGTCTTACCTTCATCTGCGGCTCCAAAGCTCTTCTCCCCTGGGTTGTGCTCTGGCCCTTTTCTGGAGGCAGGAGGTGAGAGGGAGAGCTCCCTGCTGCTGCTTCTTACCTCGGTCTCCCTGGCAGCCCTCACACAGCTGGCTGTGGGCTGAATTAGCACTGGGGAAAACTGGGCTAACAACCTCCTCTGGAGAGCTGCAGCCCACCCTGCTGGAGTTAGATAACTGGGGAGTGAACCCCAATTAGAATGGTGTTCTCGTTTCTGTGACTGTTTGCAGGTGCAGAGTAAGTTAACTGCAGTTGGTGGTTTGGTTTTTTTTCTCCTGATGAAGCTGAAGTGCTTTCTGAACTGGGTGACGTGTTCTCACTTTGTTGCACACAGGCTGTTTAAACGGAGGAGGTCAGATCAAACCCGACGGTGAATCCAGCAAGGACCAGCTTCAGCGAGTGGAGAGGCTGTACGAGTCTCATAAGACTGAAATTCCAGAGAAGAACCGGACTGTAAATGAACTGTATGAGCAGTGGCTGGGGGGCGCAGAGTCGGGAAAGGCTGCAAAAGCTTTGCACACAGAGTACCACGCGGTGGAGAAAACAAGCACTGGATTTAACATCAAATGGTGAAGACGCTAGCAGCAGCTCTGCAAAGCCCAGATGCAGATACACTCAGTGCCTTTTAAATTCAGTTCTCTTTAGGATTCTCAAAAGACACTAAAGTTCTGTGCCGTCACAGGGAGTCTGACTCTCATTAGGGATGGGAAGGTAACGTGCATAGGGGCAGGCAATATGAATTCCTCCAGCTTAATAATTATTGAAGTTATGTAAATAAAAACCAAATGCTGACTTAGAACACATGTCAAAGGAAGCAGTAACGCATCCAAGCCCCTACGCAGTCCATACGGGCTAGATCTGTGCTCCCTTTGCAACCCTGTTCCTACCAGACCTGAGGTATTTAAGGTACTGAAGGATGTGGCTTGCTGTGGGCTGCAGCCTCGCTGAGCTTTGTGCCACACGACACTGACTCGTCCAGGCCTTGCTGTATTTTCACAGCAGAGCTGTATGGCTCTCTCTGTCGGGACAACCCCACTTAGTTACAAATGCTCGTAGTTAGACCTTGGGTTCTGTTTCTCCATTTCGCTGCCCCCGCTGGCTGCCCTGGAGGTCCAGCTGTGCTGTCTGCCCTGGCGGGGAGGGGACCAGCATCATCTCGAGGGCTGTGCTCTTGCCTGCTGAAATGTGACTTGAGTGACTGTTTAAGAAAAAAAAGCTAGAGGGAGGGGGTTTTTTTCCTTTAATTACAATAATTGTCTATAGCTGTGGGCAATTACATGTCTCTTCTCCTAAAGGCACAGTGGAGAGAGTCACAGAACTGTCACAGCCAGTTACTGATGGATTATATCCTTAAATTCAGAGAAAACAAATTTTTACAGTGTTTCAAGAAAGAATTTATTGCTAGCTTTCTTTCCAACCAAGGCCAAAGTCCTTGGTGTCTCTGAAAAGTGTTACCTTACACAAGGTAATAGAAGACAGCTGTGAGATGAAATTGTTACAAGTAGTTCACCAGAAGGAGCCCGTCGGGTTTAACGTCGCGTGTGCTGGTGCCTGGCCAGAGGACAGATGGATGTGACACAGATCTGGTCTTTTGTTACGGGACGTGACGTGTGCCTGGCTTGCTCCCTGTATTTTTACGTATGGGTGTTTTCAGGACTATTCACAGAAAAACCACTGAATGAATAACTCAGGTTTGGTCTGTTTGATGTATCAGGCTTGCTGGAGTCCCAGTGCGCGCGGAGGGGGGCAGGCAGCAGGGGGAGGATGTGCAGCTGTACCTGAACGGGAGGGGAAGGGACACTGGCAGACCTGGAATCTCTCCTGGTGACTCCTGTAGCTGCAAGTGAATATGAACTTAGGAATCGCGTTACTGAGTCACTTCAGGATTTCTCCTTTTCCCAGTTACTGCTGTGTGAGGAGGAAGGACTGTGCAGAAAGTAAAGTGGACAAAAACGGAGAACAAAGCTGCTGTATGGCTTTGTTCCTTCAGAGTAACTACAAACAGCTGGAGCTGTTACTGCATCTCGCCCAGGTGAAACCTTGCCTGGACCCTCTTCAAGGATAATTTTTGCCCGGTTAGTGCCCACCGTGGGCTTCGGGCTGTCAGAGAGCAAAGCTGTCAGAGCTGGTCAGCCTCGTGGCACGGCTCCTCCGGCAGCACTTGCCTGTGTCCTTCTCACAGCCTCCTCCACTCTGTTAAAGTAAGCCAACAGTGTCAAAGACATTTTAAAAAATGTTTTTAATTAAAAGCTTTACATTTTCCAGGTGTTGCTGATCAATTAATGAATTCACAGTGTTCATAAGGCGAGAATCTCCCACTGCTCCCCCCTCCCCGCCCTGTTTGTGGTACAAGCAAGTTGGTGTTCCAGTGAGTGCCCCTGTCCATGCATAGATCTGTAACACAGTGTGGTGCTGAACCAGCAAGAGAGAGCTCTGCTCACGGCAAGCCAGCCCAGCCTGCGCCGGTGCTGAGACGTGAACTCTGTCCATCAGTGCAGGAGAAACACATTCTGCTTCTGCAGAGAACATGGAGATCAGGCCAGAAGTGCACAAATAAATAAAGTGAAATTAGCTGTCGATTAAACAATTGGGGTCTATTTTGTCTCTTCTCCAGTTACCAGGTTACCAACACGCACCTGCTAAAGCCGCCAAAGGACTCTCCACTCGGAATGCACCGAGACCTTGGCTCGTACAGACACTGCTGGGTGGCTGTTCTTGCTGTGGGACCAAAACCAGCTTGAATTTCTCCCAGCTGTGAGCTGCACGCTGCTGTTATCAATGTGAACAGACTCAGAGCTCTCCCCGAACACACACGGGGACATCTCCGCTCCTGGTGTAAATAAACCTCCCGAGGAACCCCCAGGGGATCCCCACAAACTGCATCTGAACTAACTTTGAGGCAACAGTAGCAAGGCAAGTTGTGCAGCAGGATTAATTCTTCCCCTCCTGTGGGGAGAGTAAACTAGAATGTCACAAAAGGAAAAAAGAAAACCTTAGTCCAGTGTCTAGGAAGAGAAGAAACAGCCTTAAACCAGGCTCCAGTGGTGACGGATGCAGTTCAAGATCCTGAAGTCAACTGAATTCCAGTGTTAGGAGCTACACAGTTCATAACAATGCTGATGAAAAGGAAAACACACGGGGAAGGATTACAGGACCCACTCCTCTGCTCTGTTTTCATCTGAATGACGCACAACAGGTGTAAACTCAGCCACAGCGAGACAGTCGCTCACACTCTGCACTTTGAGGTAAAGAACAAACCAGCGACGTGCAAGTGTCCCCCAGGAGCAGCCTGCCCAACCCCAGACCCTGCGCAGGGAGCGTCACAGCCGTGTACGGAGCCACCATCAAGCCCTGGGGTTTTTCGCCAGAAAATAAAACTGCTTTCCTGGTTTGTAACGCACTTCCCTACCACCTGCTTTACCAAAAGCTTTGCACATTTCTCAGACTGAAATAAAATAAAATACAGTAGTGATTGTGCACAAACTGCAGGCTGCAGAGACCCAGCTGCTCCCTGGCTGTTTTCTAAAGACAAGGCAACGTAAATGCAGGTTTCAGCCAAGTGTGTTCCAGTTTTTTATCTTGAGAAGGGGGAAAAAAAAGAAGCAACGGATGCATAGCAGCACATTGCTGTTTGCTGCCTAAAAACTGTCGCACCTTGAAAAGTATTTCACAAAGGCAGAGGGTCAGAGCAGGGTTTCCTCTGGGCCTGAACTCCACCTGCACGGTTGAAAGTGGTTTGGATGGCTCCCGTAAGTCAAATATTTCTATAAAAATAGGGGAGGAAAAAAAAGGGGGAAAAAATACCCAAACCCCGTTGCAAGGAGGGTTTCTGCTAGCCCAGGTCTGGAGTCAAGCAGGTGCTGCTGAACACCAGCAAAAACACCAGTTCCCTCCCGGCTTCCCCTCGTGCACCCAAATCTCCGTGTCTCATCCCTGCCCACAGAGCTGCACTGCTGCCCCCGCTGCTCCCCTCCCCAGGGATGGGGGGCTCAGCAAAGCCCCCACGGGCTGGGGGAGCGGGCATGGAGCTGGAGGGAGAGAAGCAGAGCAGCCTCAAAACGAGCAGGTTAGAGACAGAAACCAGTTCCCAGCCGCCGGGGATGCTGCGTTTCGGAGCCTCCCCCCACCCCCACGGCCGCTCACTTCTTCTCGAGGAAGGGGCTGAAAAGCCCCCAGTCGAAGGCGAGCACGGCCTGGGGATTGAGCCGCTCCTTGGGCTTCTTGAAGTTATCCTTCTCGG
>NW_010139356.1:0-2606 GCF_000699245.1 Pterocles gutturalis | reverse complement strand
GAAAGACTGATCAGGCATTGGAACAGGCTTCTCAGGGAAGTGGTTGAGTCACCATCTCTGGAGGTGTTCAAGAAACACGTAGATGTGGAACTTAGGGACACAGTTTAGTGGGTTAGGTGGTGCTGGGTTGACGGTTGGACTTGATGATCCTTGAGGTCTTTTCCAACCTTAACGATTCTATGATAATTCCATGATAAAAGACGGAGTTTGCAATCCACAGCACAGGACTCATGCAGAGCATCAGCCTTTGGAGGGCTGCCTGCCCCATCTGTGTGCTGGTGTCCTGGGAACAAAAAGACCCCGTTGACACCAAAAACCCTTCAGAATCTACTGACAGTACCCAAGAGCTCAGGTCATGACCCTCAGATTCTAAAAAGCAACCTCTCAAAACTAGGTTTTTGGTTTTTGAGCTCAGTTTGAGCTCACCTTTACTTCAGAGCATTTTTTTTTCAAATACAGCTGTTTTTGATGTGTTGCACTTGAACTCCGACTGAAATAGCATTCAGGTGCTCTGTTCTATTTCAGCAAAGAACAGTTGGGACCTACCTTGCTGTGAAACCTTAAAAATCGTTCCTGCACAACACACATCCCTGGGAAGCACACCATGAGAGAAAGATCTCATGTCACGTTCAACAAAACCAGCGTTTGCAGCCACGTGCAAGTCTTCAAGTTCATTTTTTTTTGATGGTGCTATACAGAATTTTGTTTTTTTACTCCAAACAGGCCCTTCCTGACATGCTGGAGGATAAGATTCTGGATTATTTTTATCTGACCATTTTTTACAGGATGTCCTGTTACCCCAATTAAAAAGCCTTCAATTCAGCAACTGTTCCTCACAGCCAGACTGAAATTGCTATTAAATCCAAGTAAGTCCCAGGCCACCCATATTTAGCACACCAATTAACCAATGTTGAACAACACAGAGTGGCAGTGACCAGAAGACGGGCAGAAGTTTTAAGTTGCTGTCACTGATAGTGCATGTGTTCTTCCTCCACGTATTCAGTCCAAGAGAATGCAATATTTACTTAACCAAAAGCAGCACCTATTCAAGCTTGATGAATGTTGAGAGAAGCAATGATATGCACAGAGAACAGGTAAACAGAAGGTGCTATTAACAAGCCACTGCCTTTTAAGGACACCATTAACTGTTAACTCTGAACAATATCCATTAATCCCTCCAAGCCCTAAAAATGATCCGTGTACTTCAATTTATTAAATTTAAAAGTGTCCCAAGTTTTCATTAGATCCTAATTAAGCATGTGGAGACATGTTATCTCTAGGTTGATGTGTGAAAGACGAAAGAAGCAGGATAAATGATTTGGGAATCACGGTTTGTTGTACAGACCACAAACACAGTTTAAAGGCATCTGAGCTGAATTTAATTCTGCTCTATATGCACACACCCGGAAAATCAAGGCAAACTCTCTGGATTTAAAGGGGTTTTATTACCTTTATTGTAAAAGTAGCCTTTATCTTTTGTCTGTCACCAGCCAGGGTGCATTGTGTTCTCTTTCCACACTCTGAACTTCACAAAGCTGAAGCAATTCCAATGCCCACCAAAATACCACATGAAAGAGAACAGAAGAGTGCATTACTCCAGTGCAACATCCACTCCCCAGAGAAAGAAACGGAGCCAAGCCCAAGCCCAACAAGAGCAACAGCAGAGTTTCCACTGACTTGAATTGCCAGGAATCACATCTGTATTTTATACTGGTTTGCAAACAGGCAAGAAAACCAACAGACATAATTTCCATCCATGCAGAAGTGGCAGAACGGAGTCTGAAGGAATTGCTACCAAACCTGTCACCACATCATGATGCACCAATGCTGCCACTGGCCAAAGGGACATAAGGATGGTCATCTATACCCCAGTTCCAGCTCTGCTTAGAGAGGCTGTCTGCATCAGCAGGCTTCATCAACTTGTCAATATGGCAGAGCTCCCACTTTTTACAAATAATACTCTTTTCTCTCTCTTTCTATCCTTGCCTCATATATTTATGGCACCTGAAGGCACCAAGGCCTTCTTTAATGAGGTTTTCACATATGACATAATAAATTAGAAACCTTAATCAACATAGGGTCTCCAGCAGGAGCACAGTAAAAAATATAGCCACATGCATTACACACCCAAAAAAATCCAAATAATCCAGCCTGTCAATCAGCAAGCCATTTCACAAGCAAAAGGGGAGCACACCCCAGTTCTGCCTTCCACCCTCTTCGTCCCCCAGACCCTCAGGCCACCACCACCCAGCCAACCTCAGCCCCAGGGAGATGGCACAGCCCAAAAGCCACCACTACAAGTCCTCAGGACAGATGGATCTCCGCCCCAAGCACAGCAGGCACCTCATCTCCCTTTGGAGAGGTAAGCAGCCTGCCTTTGCACCCCAGAGAGCTGAGGGGACCAGGCAACCCCTGGGCTGAGGGGAGCACCATGCCCTAAGGAGCCCCTACGGCCCCACCTGGGCTGAGGGGATGGAGCTCACCCCCACGTCCCACCTGAGCGGAGGAGACCATGTGCCCTCAGACACTTTGGGGAATAGGGGACCAAACCACCCATTGGACACCTTAGGGTTGAGGGGAACATATCCAGCTGTGCACCAGAGCTG
>NW_010139355.1:0-13691 GCF_000699245.1 Pterocles gutturalis | reverse complement strand
CTATGCTGTGCTGTGTTGTTCTTCCAACATACATCCCCCATGAGGACCAGGGCTTGTGAGTGTGAGGCTGCTCCTATGTGTCTATAGAAGGCCTCATCCGCTCGGTCTTCCTGGTCTGGTGGCATGTAACAGACCCCCACTAAAATGTCCCCTGTCCCTGCCCTCCCTTTGATCCTGACCCACAAGCTCTCTGTTGGCTCCTCATCTGACCCCAGGTGGAGCTCCATGCACTCCAGCTGGTCTTTGACACAGAGGGCAACACCCCCTCCTCGTCTCCCCTGCCTGTCCCTCCAAAAGAGCCTGTATCCCTGCATTCCAATACTCCAGTCGTAGGATCCATCCCACCACGTCTCCGTAATGCCAATAAGATCATATCCCGCAGGTGTGCACACATCTCCAGCTCGTCTTGTTTATTCCCCATACTACGTGCATTCGTATAGAAGCACTTAAGTGCCTTCCTCACCAGGTTGGCAAGCCTACAGCCAAAGATTCTTTTCCCTCTCTCAGACAGATGGATCCCATCCGCCCCCAGTAGACCAGGCTTCTTGAAGCAAGCCCCATGGTCTAAATAGCCAAACCCCTGGTTGTGGCACCACTCCTGCAACCATTTTTTGGTGTGCCAGATTCTATCTGCCCTTTCATACCCTTTCCCTTCAACTGGGAGGATTGAAGAGAAAATCACCTGTGCCCCAGAGCCCTTTACTATATATACTAATAATTCTATATTAATAAGATTAATTTGTTTTAATGTGTCTCATTGCAAGTTATTCCATTTTTTCATGGATAATTATATAGTCATTAGAAAAAGGCAATTACAAGCAGAGAGAGGTAGAATAATACAGTCACAGAATCGCAGAATAGTTTGGATTGGAAGGGACCTTCAAAGATCATCTAGTCTGACCTCTCTGCCATGGGCAGGGACATCTTTCACTAGATCAGGCTGCTCAAAGCCCTGTCCAACCTGACCTTGAACACTTCCAATGAAGAGACATACAAAGCCAGTAGTTTATTTGTATGTTTCAACCTTCTTTCCCTCTGTGATTTTGCCACAAGTGACTGACCCATGCTTGGAAAACAGGGAACTGTCTTCTTCACTACCTGTTCTACCACGCTTGCCAGGCTCTCTAGACCACTTTCCCTTCACAGCTCAACTTCTTTATCTCAAGTAAATATTTTCATTACTGAAAAACTGTGAGTTAGAGGATCGTGGATCCCTAATCTTCCTCTCAAAATGTAATATTATATTCATTAAAGTACATTTCAGAAATAATTGCACTGATTTAATATAATAGTAAATGCCTGCGCTCTATAACTGTGTCAATTTGTTTTTAGGTGAAGATGGATGATAGAATAATCAAAATGGACCTTGGCCTCTTATTCCTGAAGCTGCATCGGCTGGATGCAGGGACCTATTTTTGTCAGACAGTGGAACACAGCATTGTTCACACTGTCAGGAAAATCACCCTGGAAATAGTCGAGGAAGAACGTGTAGATGAAATGTTCAACAAAGACTATGAGGAGGAGATACCTCACAAAATGCCATGCCCAATGCAGAGCAGTATACCTCAGGCATCAAAGCCATGGTACAAGGAATTTCTTCAACTAATAGGTTACAGCAACTTCCAGAGGGTGGAGGAATACTGTGAAAAAGTGTGGTGTACAGATAAGAAGAGAAAAAAGCTGAAAATGTCTCCATCTAAGTGGAAATATGCCAGCCCTCAGGAGAAGAAGGCAAGGATCAGGCCAGAGCATTACCGGTTGCCCAGGAACATAGCTGACTCTTGATGGACAAAAATCCATCTATTGTTTCTGGGCAAAATTTTATTTGGACTTAAGTAAAAGGGAGAAATCAGTCTTGGTTTTGGTAAATGACAGGTTTATATATATAAAATATCGGGACTGAAAACAGAAATGATATGGTAAGTTATACTGTACACTCACGATGACTGTTTAGAAACATTTTAAACAAAATCTTCACTATCTGATTCTAAGTAGGTCAATGCAATCAGAGTTTTGCATTAGACATGAAAATCTTCAGATTTTGAGTGCTTGAATCAGTTTCCTGTGTAGACCATGCTTGCGCTGTATATTGTTGCATATGATGGCATATTTAAGCAAATTCAAATAGCTAAACATTCACAAGTGGATGGAAAATATAACACACATCTTATCCTCATTTCACAAATTTCTCATGCTTCTGAAAGCAGCACATCTTAAGATCGTTCCTTTTGATTGTGATCTGTCTGAGTTTATCACTGAGAACAATGACTTGTGTGAATACAGTGTACTGCTATTCTTAAAGACGATGAAGGGAAAATGTGTTTACTTCCCACCATTTTTTGTCTTGTCAGTCATATATGAAGCGCAGTGTGCTCTCACAACTAAATAATATTGCCTTGTAACTTGATGTCAGTCAAATGCATGCTGAGAACACAAACAGAACGAAATTCTTCAACTTATCTATATAAAAAGTTGGGATAATGGTTTAGATAGAAAATGAGTCTGTCGTGTCTCTATAATGGACATTGCCTGAGTAGTGACACGAATTAAGGGAGTGCCCTCTTGTGGCAAAACGAAGCAACATTCGATATTGTCATCTATTTTCTGAGAAATGTGTACAGAGAAGAAATATTACCCAAATCCGCAGCTGGTTTATTTTCAGCACACACTTCTAGTCTCCAGGTGCTAAATCCACAGTTTTAGAAGGCAGTGTTGGAAGTCATTTATGCTGGAACGGCAGTATTTAAAGTAAGTAATGTTTTATGTTGTTAACGTGCTTTTGGGGTAAAATGCAATAATAAAAAGTTAGGATGTATGTTAAAATCAAGAACAGCATTATGCAGCTGTGTTTCTGTAGTTTCAGGGTCTGATCCAGGTAAATCTTTTCCTGATATGTGATCTCTGGTCAGAAGGGGTGCTGCTCTTGTGAGGGATATCAGGAGAGGAAATCAAAGAACTAAGTCACTTACAATCTAGGTCTTTAAAGACTTATTTCTCTGAAGGAAAATGAAAATAAAAATCTTTCTTGAAGTACAAGAAACCAGAAGCTGAAAATGCAGGAAAACTAGCATTTAAATACTTGAGAAATCTGATGTTACGAAATTAATATTTTTTTTTTAATTGGAAATTGAATAAAAACATAGGGAAGTTATAAACACAAATGAGTCACAAATGAGTTAACTCCTCAAATAAGAACATGATGCCAGTAGGACAAATAGCCAAGATAGTACAGATTTTGATGCCACCAAGAAAATGGATTCACTGGCCACAAAGAGGTTCACGTTGAGCTTCAGCTTCTAAGCAGGAAACAGAATTTAGAGTCAGTGGGAATTAACAGCCTGGATAACAGAGATTTCTTAGGTTTGCTGTGTTAACGAACCCAGCAGCTGAAGCTGTCCCGGTGTTTTCCAAACCCACTGTGTGTGGGAGGATCTCGCAGTTGCTGGCAGGACCAGCCAGCCTTCCTGTCCTCCCCTGGAAACAGAGACTGTCCTGCTGTTTGAAAGGAGCCTGAGGACACACTGTCAGCAGCCGGCATTTTTTTTTGTGCCGGTATAACAACAGATAAACCTTTCTGTCAGCCAGTTGTGTTAAGCAAACCAATTTATCTGAGGGTTTGCACTCTGTTTAGCCAGACTGCCTGTCTGAGGGATGGGAGCAGACAGTGTGTGCGGCCTTGCATGAATTCACGCAGTTGCAAACTTTGATCTGATAGAGGAGACCGGATAAATTCACTTTTCCGTGACAGTTTAATAGAACCTAAGTTGCAGTTAGGATCCTCTGTTTACAGTTATGTGGAAAGCACCAGCACTGAAGGCTGGGGCAGGGAGAACACACACAGGACAAGCATTCCTGATTTATACTTGATCCCCTATACAATCCTCACTGGCATCCTTGACAGAAAACTGTTAAAACACCACTGAAATCCTTTCCTGATTAATTATGGTGTCCACTCCTTTTCAACAGTAATGGGAGTTATATTTTACATTTTCTGATTCATTTGCTAGTATCTAGTGCCAAATGTACACTTAATGGACCATTAGAAAGGAATAACAGCATCTCAGCTGGATGGAACAAATATAACTTTGTGTCTCACTCTGAGATTTCAGGTGGAAATAATGTGATATGCAAATCAGGACTCCTGATTTAATATGAGAATGTGTATTTTTAGCTCCCCATCCCTTTAGTGGTTACATGTGGACAATTACATTAAATTTTGATTTACCTTTTACAATTTAAATTTCTAGCTCACACATCATAACTTACATGGCTTCAATGCCTGTGAGAATTCAGAACTACGAGGTCTTGTTCAAAGAGTGCTATGACATCTATGGAAGAAGAGAAAGAGTGACAATGTATTTTGGAAGGATATGCACAAATGTGCTCGTAGACAGACAATGTTATTTAAAATGCTTCTTTGTATATTTAGGGGGCATTGTCTGCTTCTTTTCATTATGAGTTTAATGTATTTTGTATGTGCATGAAGTGGTCAAATTATAAATATAATTAACAGCCATTTTTGACTGAAATACTCTGTTTTATTTCTGATAATTTATTTTCACTAGACAATATGGTAATGTGCAGATCACTAGTCACACATTGTTATTTACAGATGACCTTCACCGTGCATTTTATGAGCAGATCTCAGATCAGGACAGAAGAATGTTAGTATACAGTTGCCAAGTGGGAAACTGTGGCACAGGGAAACAAGTAGATTTGGTCTGTTAATGTCAGGTAGATTTGGAAAAGCTATGAATAGAACATCGTCTGCTGTGTGAATGTATTTTGAGATTGGAACATGGTCACTGAAACCCAGAAGATTCTAATTGATGGAAGTTCACAGAGGAACAACAATTTGGATAAAGCTTTGAACTCTGCCCTGCTGCCTGACAAGGAATAAGCCAGATCGCTTGGACTAAACACTTGCTCTGCTTTGCTCTTGCTCTCTTTTTGTCAGTGAGATTATTGTCACCTTGTACACACTGCTGTGCTCTCAGATTTTGTTGGGACATCAAGCCGGGAGAGTGCTAGCCTGCTATGAAATTCCTGTCTAGTATATCTCAAAATAGGCTTTTACGTTCTACACAATATTTCTGCAGCATAAAATTTGTCTTTATGTAGACAAGAGAGAAAAGTAATTGCCCTACATCCAGGTGCCTGAACAGCAGAGTTAACAGTCATATTTGAAGAAGTGCTTGAATTAACGTAACTAACATAGTGATAGAGTTTCTCTTGCTCTTTTATTTTCTTTTAGTTTGGGAGCAAAGAATCGATTTTCTTTCCCCCTAAAAAAGCAGTCAGTCAGCTTCTCTTTCTAAAAAGTCCATTAATCTCCTTAGTCTACCTTGGAGCAGTGGAGCTGGAGTTATTTATGCAACTTTATGTCTCTGGGTCCAGAAGGCACAAATGCCTCTGAAGGCTGCACTGTCCAGATAAGAGGCACTGAAAGTGAGCTTTTCTACATCTGTAACCCAGCAGGGTGTCTGCAGTTCCTATAAATCATAGAATCCTGTTCGGTTCCCCAAATTACTGTTTTAAAGGAGAAATCATGTCCAGTTAACATGAGTAGTTATCATAAATGAAGCCATGATTGACAAGTCTTGCTTTTGGGTGATATTTACTTTTTCCACTAGTAACGAGTAATTTTTTAATTTTATTTTTTTGAGGAAATAAGTTATCTGACTAGCCCTATAAACAGAAAAACGGCAGAGCTAGCAATGTCAAATAAAGCTGCTAGTCGCCATGAATTAATCAACATTTCACAGGGATAAACACATTTCTAAACAAATTTACCAAACATCAACCTAATCCTTCACTGTAATCCCATTTCACAAAACAACTTTTCCCCTTTTGGATATGACTCCCATCTAATGTTGAGCAAGGAAATACATTGTTAAGCCTTTGCACACACGTGCTCATAATTTGCTGAAGTGAGAGGTGCTATGCAGCAAGACTGAGCATAGCTGAACGTAGATGGAGCATGGTAGCCCTGGCTGCCCAGTTCCTAGATTTCCCAAGATTCTTATCCATATCTAGAAAGAGCAGATTTAATTGCAGGAGGAGAAGTCTGGATCTTTGAGTCACAGATTGGTGAGTCAAAGTTTGGTGAGTCACAGATCCTCTTTCAGAATTTCAGTGAGCGAAAGAGCCATTGTGAATGACTTATTTCTGTAGACTTCCCCATTCCGACACCCAGAAAACTCAACTGAAACAGAACATCTCTTTACTTCTGATGTAAGTGAATTCAGCTGCAGACTTTCATGCCTCTGAGAGAGTTTTTGCACATCTTTGAAAAGCTGTGTTTGAAGAAGCACAGTCTAGGATTGCATTTAGTGTGAGTGCATGTGTACATAAATTATGAACTCTCAGAATATCTCTAGTCAATCTGAAATTCAGTATATCCAACAAAATCACACATACAACCCATGATGACTTTTACTCACTCTGAAGAATCGCACTCGTCCAGTGTCCTAAACATGGATTTCAAGCATGTTTGTGAAGGCACATGATGATGTCAATCATCATCATCATCATCATCATCATCAGCCACAATAGCTGTTACTCACTGTCTTCTCCTCTTCCTAATAATAAGAGATTAAATTTGCCGATCAGTTTGGCATAATTAATGCACCACGAGCATTTTCTGCATTTTAGTTTGCTAGATGTATTAAAAGGTGTTATTAATCAGAACTCAAAAATGCACTGTGGACCTTGTCAAAACCAAGGTAGTGGAACTATTCCACTTGTATCTTTAACTCAGGCATACAGATCATTAGTATTTAATTTATTTCATTTTCTTCTGCTTAAATATGTTACTTACTACATTATTATTTTGCAATCATTAAAAATAATGAATATTTGATTGTGCTTTTTATGTTCAAAATTTGTTTAATTTTGCAACAGCCACCAGAAGGATGAAAACACTTTAGCATCACTTACTCTGTTGTTTACAGGAGCAGAAAAAGCCTGTGGCCAGACAAAGCTCCCCCACCACACAACACAGTGTTGCTCTGCAGCAATGTGCAGGGTAGTGCCTGGTGAGTGGGCAAGTTAAACCGACATGGTGTGATACCACCCAAAGATCCCAGCTTGTGCTCCAAAAGCACTGTGTAAGGGCATCTTTGTACTAATCAACATTTTTTCAGGCAGCTTCAGTTTACAGCAGGCTAACACATTCTGCTCAGTCATTTCTGCTGCAGGGTAGAAACTTACAAAGGAGGGTCAAAGTGAAAGATCAGAGGTTAGTAAGTCTGTCAAGGAATATAAATCATGTTTACGGTGATGTCCATTCATGGTCTTGTCAGACTGAATTTAGCGTCCAGTCCCTCTTAATATTTAAAACACAAGAGCTGGTAGTTGTTCAGGCTTGTTTGGTGATTTTTTGGGTTTTTGGGGTTTTTTTTAGGGGAGGGAGATTGGATTTTGTTTGGTTGGTTGTGAATTTGTTTGCGAGTTTGTTTGCGTGGGGTGTTTAGGGTTTTTTTCTTTTTTTTTTTTTTTTTCTCCTTGTAATTGTTGGAGAAAAAAAAAATTAGATGACAATTTATCAGGTCCTTTTTAGATGTGTTCATTAGGATGAGATGATTCACCAGATTAATTCCACCATGATGCTTTAAGGTAATCAGAAAGGCCATTTCGAAATATTTTTTGTCTCAAAGTAAATATTCCAAAACATCAGAGCTATCAATATAGCTGAAAATATGGTAACTAATTCTGAGCAATTTCGTCTTAGAGAGCTAGCAAATAAAGACAATGGGGAGGATGAAGTTGACAGCATTCAACAAGAAATCAATACATATTGGGGAATGGTTTTGGAGGGAGGGGCTTGGGGTTGTGGGTTTTTTTTAAACAGTAGAAATCATTAAGTGATGCACTCTCATTTATTTGGAGGTCATGTTTCACTAGAGACTAATTTTAATAATAAATCATTATTATTTAGATTTGCTTGGAAAATAGGAGAATTAGGTGCTCACTCAGTTTTATACCACATCTCTGTGAAAAAAAAATATTAATAAACTTGAAGCGTAACTTCCAAGAATACACGCCTTTTTATCTTCCTGCCTTTTAAACATCCTGAAAAAGAGCAGAGATTTTTTTTCATATTTAAAAAACATTGCATTTTTCTTTACGTGCACTGACCTTTTAAGAGTGTGCAAATGGTAAAAAATTCATTCAGCCTGCACAATATAAAATATTGTCTTGAAGTCATGGATGTTCCAGCCTAGAGCATCACCATTTCTGTTCTGCACTCTGTTTTTTTTTGACTGTTTTTCACACCTTTGTGGCATTGTTTTGTGAGTTTCATTAAATGTTACACCAGGCACACAGAACTGTGAGCTGGCAGATAAATATTCATCTGTGAGTTATTTATATTGGTGTGGGATTAGCGTCTATAATGATTTGAGAACTGCTTACCCACAGAGGCTTTTAGAAAAGACCTTGAATTGTGATTTGTTATCATAGTTCCTGTGCCTGGGTGGATTATGAATTGTGGGGAATTTTTTCATTGCATTGAGAATATGCTCCAGAAAGACAAAACCACATTTTTGTTGTTGATTAAAAAAAAAAAAAAAATTCAAACCATTTTCCATCCCATGTATCCTTTTCAAAGCACGTAAATGCACAAATTTGGAAGCCACAGAGGAGAATAAACAGTTGCAAGGATCGCCTTTGTGGGGCTTCCTCAGTGCCTCCTGACTGGTTGATATGGTCACCTGCTGGGTCTTTGGTGGTGAACATAGGCTCAGTATGAACTTTCACCCTCCACATCCTCTTCTGTAGTTGTCAATGGGGCTGAAGCTGCCAGGAGGATTGCCACTTCTACACTTGTGTCAGGGAGCATGCCAAGGTAGAGATGACTCTCGCTACTGGCTGTTTTCAGTGTGTTCAAATGCAGCCCTGCTCCAGTCCAGTGCATTAGACAACAGACAGATTGTGAAGTCCTGTGGGGACGTTGCAAAACCTATATGGCAAGAGCAAAGGATGCCAGATTAAAGGATGCATTGGTGGGAGAGGGTTGCATGTAGGATGACTGGTGGGGAAGTGGATGGAAGATGTGGGGAACCATTTCTTCTTCACAATGACTATGCACAATTCCCTGCAATTGATATTGTACAGTGCAGGAGAAGGAGACAGGGAAAATACATATTTATTAGTAACTTCTCTAGTTTGAATTTTCCCTCTCAGAAAGCTGTTTTTGCGTAATTAAAATTAAGCAAATAGCACCGTTTGGTCGGCAGGTGCCATATGCTCCACAGAGCTTTCAATTGCAAAGCACAGAGGGCCATCACCACTGCAATTACACAAAACCCACAAAAAAAATCTATTAGCCTGGTGGGAGCTTAATATGCATGCAGGCTATACTTTCAAAGGCTGCAGAGGAACCATGTTTAGCCCCTATCAGCCCCTATCTGCTCACGCTATAGAGGAAGTGGGTTTTCTTCCCTCTCACTAGACATAAGGCTACAAAAAACAGAGGCTGAAAAACAGACTGTGATCTCTTTCTGTCCCATATTCAGTCCATCTCCTACACAAGACATATTAAAAAGTGTATCAGATGAAGCAATTAAGTCTGTTTTTGTAAACGTAAGCAAAAGCCATGTCGTGGGAAATCTCTTCTTACCTGAAACTGAACCTTCCCGTGATCAACCAGCGCAGAAAAGGTTGTTCCCCCCCTACAAGGTCTGGACAGGCAAATAGACCAAGGTCTGATTAATCAAGGACATAGTCAAGGCTGTGATTTATGCAGCACAGATGGTGTGTGTTTCCTTAATGCAGAAAAGATTTTTACCTTAAATAAGTAAAACTAACCTGCTGAATTTGCAGATATTTGTAGATACTTTGTAACAGCCTTAACAAAGTTGCTTCTAAATTTGCTTTCTTTGGAGACAAACTATTTTGTTTCTTTCAGCAAGAGTTGGTTATCTCCTAACACAAGATGTTTGTGGGCACACAATAAGACGCCTTTGTACTAACTGTAGTCCTAAAAAGAGGTCTATCTTTCATATGTTCACTATTCTTGCTGTTTTTTCTGCTGTACTATACCAGTGCTGCAGGAACAGAAACAAACATCTTATTTTCATGTGTTTTGTGTGAGACATATGAGACTTTACTGTAAGATGCACAATGTAGGGATTAACAAATAAATGGCAAAAAAAGAAACATTTCCAAGAACGTATTTCAGACAACTAAGCTAGGTCCTTGTGGCAAAGCCTTCGAGATATTCCACAATATTGTGCAAAGTATTTCCAGCCTCCTCCTTAATGACAGGAGCAGATAGCTACCACACAGATCTCCATGCTAAGCAGTCTCTCTGTATTTTGATTCATGCTACTCCAAGGATCAGATTTCTGTTCAAAACAAATCTGATTTTAAATCATAGGCAGGATCTAATGAAGGCTGAACATCTTCACCATTACAAGGAATGCTTTGCTTTCCGTTCTGCCACAAATTCTTTGGGACTTTCTACCACAAGCATATGACATAATCTCATTTAGGGTGCTTTACAGGTCCCCCCAACCCAGGCTGGTCTGTGATTCTGTGTTTCTGTGAACATCACAGTTCAATTAATCACACGACATTTAGTATGCGTTGAACACCATCTAATGCTACTTATGTCTTTCTCTGGCTTCAGATTTGTGTAAAATTGTAAAATCTTTCTGTTACTCAGTCCTGAAAGAGAGATGTCATGCCTCAATGGGGACAGTTATCCTTAAGAGAATGTACTAGGTGAAAACAACCTTTGGTGCCTCTTAACAACCAGGTTAAAAACAGAAGAAGGCTTCTCTGCTGTATGCTTTTTTTCCTGTTTAATAAATTGTCTCTCTGGTTTCTTACCTTTACTACAGAACCTTGGTACTGAGGGAAAAAGGTGCATACAAATTTACTTGTTGACTGAATGAAGTTTCAACCTTCAGAAAGATGGAGCTAGAAGGAAGTATTTCACATAGGTTAGTAACAGCAATGACAGCTGCTGAGAAATCCACACGATCCAGCTAGACCTTACCCATGTATCACTTTCACGCCCCTCTATGGGATTTAGTTGGAGAGCTGCTTCTCACTTGTTAGCTCCACTGATAATTCTTTCAAGCTCAGAATATGTCTAGAACAGAAAAAACCTCACATCCTGGTAGACCTGAGTCACAGTGATGAAAAGCCAACACTGAGAGTAGCCCTGGCATGTGTCCATACTATAAGACTTGAAAGTGAGCCCTGTAGCTACTCCAAATATCAGAGCTTCCTGGGCATCAAACACCTGACGGCTCTGCCCAAGAATAACATGAACAAGGCAAAACTGCATCATAAAAGAGGAACATTACTCTGAGTTCAGAGTGCCTGCTGTTTAACATGTAATGCAATTAAATGAAGTTCACTAAATGGATGAACTGGAAACATGATGGTCGGGTTATCTGAAGCCCGTGTGATATGCTGAAGGCTCATCTGTTTTCATGCAAGGGCTCAGAAAGAAAGTTCTCTGATCTGGGCTTAGCCCTGTCCTGCCTTTCTTCATTTTGTTTACCCCCCAGAATGAGATTATTTCTGCTTTCCATCATTATATTATCTAAAATTGCAATTAAAAACTTTATAGACTTCATAAAGTCCATAATTCCCTGAGTAATCTGGTGGCTTTCTATGATGGAGTGACTGTGTTGGCGGATAAGGGAAGACCAATTGATGTTGCCTATCTTGACTTTTCCAAGGCCTTTGACAAGATGCCCCACAACATCCTTATTGCTAAATTGGAGAGATATGTGTTTGATGGATGGACTATTTGACGGACAAGGCACTGACTGGATGGCTGCATCCAAAGAGCCAGCAATGTGCTCTTTCAGCCCAGAAAGCCAACTGTATCCTGGGCTGCATCACAAGAAGTGTGACCAGCAGGTGTCGAGGAAGGGGATTCTCCCCCTCTACTCCACTCTGATGAGACTCCACTTGCAGTGCTGCATCCAGCTCTGGAGTCCTCAGCACAGGAAAGACATGGACCTGTTGGAGCAGGTCCAGAAGAGGGCCATGAAAATTACCAGAAGGCTAGAACACCTCTCCCGTGACAACAGGGTGAGAGAGTTGAGGTTGTTCAGCCTGGAGAAGAGAAGGCTCCAGGGAGACCTTATTGTGGCCTTTCAATACTTAACAGGGGCTTATAAGAAAGAATAAGAAAGACTTTTTACCAGGATCTGTAGTGACATGACAAGGGATATTGATTTTAAACTGAAAGAGGGTAGATTTAGATTGGATATATGGAAGAAATTATTTTTTTTGGTGAGACATGTGAACAGGTCACCCAGAGAAGTTGTGGATGTGTCACAATTGGAAGTGTTCAAGGTCAGGTTAGACTGGGCTTTGAGCAACCTGATCTAGTGAAAGATGTCCCTGCCTATGGCAAGGGGGTTGGACTAGATTATTTCTGAAGGTCTCTTCCATTCCAAATCATTCTATTATTCTACGGTTCATAGTTCTACAGTATGTGTAAGCCACACATATGGGTTGTGCTTGTAACAAAGATGGTATGAATCTGCTCCAGATAATATGAGCTGAAGCTTTTAGAGTTAAATGTTGCCTATCCAATTCGAACAAAGGTACAGTCAAAAGCTGTAATTATATATATGAACTCCCAGGGAACTGATGAATTAACTAATAATTACTACACATGGTATGATAACCTTGCCTGTAGACAGCTTCTGCTATTTCTATTAGTACCTTGACATTTTCATACTTCTGCCATTTCTGTTCATATCATCAGTTCTGAGCACATTACAGGTATCTGCAAAACTCATTAGTAATTTGGGTTTTCAGAGTGAAAGCCTGCTTTCTGTTCCCAGAAAATCAGGATTTTACACGAGGAGTTTTTTGCTTAGAATCTTCCATCTCTGCTATAACTGTATTCTCAAATCTCTGATTATCTCCATGAGGCTTTTCTTGCATCAGCAGTCATTTGAGTTCCCCTTATTTCTCCAGTGAAGAATTTTTTTGAATTACTGTATTTAAAAAAGTAATTTAGATGCAAACAACATATTAGGCCCTTCATAGAGATCAGCTACAGACTTCTTAGTAGAGTGACTTTTCTTCAGATCAGGGATTTAGCTTGAAGAACTTCAAACCAATCTTTCATCTCATTTGGCATGGTTAGTACTCTTAAAAGAGAAATATCATCAGTTAATTAGATTTACACAGCAATGTATCTGGACATGTACAAACATAAACTGTGAACTAGTTTTGGAAAAACACATTGTGGATTCTGAAAGCTAGCTCACAGATTTAAGTCTTCTTTACTAAACGATACTGCATGTTAATAGGATGCATGCATACATCATTTTGCATTTAACTAGATTTCAGAGTAAAAAAGAAAAAAAGCTTTTAAATATCTAAGGAACTAAGAAAAGGAATGTGGAAAAACACATTCAGGGAGAGTTTATTTACTGCATAATTTCTCAAGACTTTCATTTCTGAAGCACAGCTTAATTCCTTTGGATATACCTGAGATAACCAGGGAAGATGCGATTATGTTGCTCAGCAAATAAGCACCATATGTCCTACTTCCTGAAAAGAACGGAGAATATCACTTTGCTACCTGACATTGCAAGCTAATACAGCTGTAACACCTAACACACTTGCACCAGGTACACACATCAGAAAGAAGGGGCAAATGAGCAGAATCATTTATCATTTATCATTTATCAAGCATGTTATTT
>NW_010139354.1:0-42070 GCF_000699245.1 Pterocles gutturalis | reverse complement strand
AAAAAAGCTAATTTCTGTCTCTCTCATTGTTTAATTCAGCTAACCTAACTGGAAAGCCTCCTTAGAGCAGTCTCCGGCAGCTAGCTGTAGCAGCTGTACAATTAGTAGTGTCACCTAACGGGAGAGGAAAACAAGGAGCGGTAGGAAACTGGAGGTGGATGTTTCAGTGTATCTTAACAACCCTCCCAACAGCCAAGCTTGCTAGGGTGAACTCAGCTGTGAATTTTAAGAGCTTAAATAAAAAAGCCTGAGATTTTAGACTTAAACTTCTGAATGCCTCGATTTTCTTACCACTGGTCTTGTTAATGCTGTTAAGCTCCACAAAAGGTGGATTTGACCCCAGAGTTACCGTTTTGTCTATATAACCCCCTTTTACTCCTTGAAGCATTCAGTTTCGGGGTTTTGGCATTGTTGTAGTTCATTTACAGATTATTGATGAAATTTTACACAAACATGACTCAGTGTGGGGGCTGGTGGACTCTACTGCCCATTCCTTGAGCTGTGAGCCATCAGGCTGGGTGGGGAAGAGATGTATAATTAACTCCTTTATATATCTGAGAATGGTCCTTTGGCCTTTGCCCTCCCAGCTTGACTACTAGAGTATGCTTATTTGGGGATAGCCCTGAAGCCCATTCAGAGCAGGAAGTGGCATGGAGGAGAGCATCAGCCCTGGGGTGACCATGCTCCAGCAGGGCAGGAGGTGACAGTGCCAGTGGCAACGGTGCTTCCTGGCTGCAGGGTTCAGGGCTGTACATAGGTAGGCACCCGAGGGCAGGGACAGATTTTCATTTGAATCACAAACCTGGCACTTTGCAGCTTCACATCATTAATTACCATGTTGCTAATGTCATTTAGCCATACATGTATATTCAGGGCGTGTTTAGTTAACAGTATGTGTGGGGCAAGTCTTAATTTTCCAATCTGTGCAGAGTAACGTGGTCATCATATTTGAAATGTGTGACCCATGGTTAGAAAGAATGGGTTTTGGAAGGGGTATTAAGTGAGTGGCATATGTCAGGGGCTGGAAAATGTATGCTATTTATAATTATCCACAGGTGGAGAGGCAGGCAGCAGTGCACGGTACTAGTAATAATTATCAGCAGTATAGAAGTTCATCTCTTAAGCCGTTGGGTCTAATGCACTAAAAAGTATTTGATCTGAAGGCTGGCACAGCCTTCAGATGGAGCCGTTCAAAGGCATCCTGACCTAATTTTGCTGCGGAAGTGTGCGAGCCTTCCTCATTCCCCTAATTTCTTGCAGAAGGTTTTGGTGATAAAGTCATCATCTCCTACACGTGCGTATTTTTTACCGCAGAGCATTTGAATAAAAGCGGCCATTACGAGCCTGGTGGTAAATATAGCATGCAGCTTAACAGAAATGACCTTCAATTAAGCAGAGGCGGGCCCTTCTCCTGCGCTTTGCAGTTGTCAATTAGCTTTCTTTAAGACTTTTTTTTTATTTGCTGCGTCTTTTAGTGAGTAATTGCAAAGCCTGAAGTGCAGTGCTGGCTCTGAGTGTACGAGTAAAGACTTAGTGTTACGCTGATGAGCTCTAAACTGTGAAGCAGATTATAAATGAAAGTTTGCTTTCTTTTCCAGGGAAATAAATAATTAAATTCTCAAACATTTTCCACAGAGATATGTAAATCTATCAGTTAAAGCATATAGCGTAAGTGCTTTGACTTTCCTTTAGAGAAATCAAAGCAGATGCAATGACATTATGTCGTAATGGGCTTTTGTCTTCAAAAGAGTCTGTTTTCAACGGTGGTACGATAGAGCGTAGTGCTCCATGTTATTGCCTGTATAGGTGTAGGCTGTGTTTATCAGAAGATAAAAACAAACAAAGCAACCTGAACTGAAGGCTTTTAAATTCTGTCTAACCTGT
Organism: Pterocles gutturalis; assembly: GCF_000699245.1. Classification (NCBI taxonomy): domain Eukaryota; kingdom Metazoa; phylum Chordata; class Aves; order Pterocliformes; family Pteroclidae; genus Pterocles; species Pterocles gutturalis. The sequence goes on along the minus strand of NW_010139354.1, from coordinate 40,186 downwards.
CACTTGTACATTTGCTCTTGCCATTATCACTGCAGCGGTGGTGTAAGACTGTCAGTTTCCTACGAGACGTGTCACTTTTTGTTCAGCGTGGGTTTTTTGCCTTGTGCTAATGGTATTTTGAGCAATGCTGTGCAGTGCACAGTGACTGTAGTGCACTTAATTGCAATTTGTATCTTAAGTTCTTTATTTGCTCTTTTTCTCTATAATCTCTTGTGCTTCCAACCTCATTAGACTGGGGGTTTTTTTTTGGGTTTTTTTTTGTTTTTGTTTTTTTTTTCTTTCTCCCTGCTGCTTTTGTGCTGTCAGGCAAGCCAGGTAACTGTTAGCATTGGCACGGCTCTTCAGTCTCATTTGGCAAGTACAAGATCCAAGAGCAGAAGAAAAGGTAGATGAAAAACCGAGCCTGCTCTGGTCTTTTGCCCACCCCCAGGAATCCTTCTGCTCCCTCAGCTTGTGGCAGTGAAAAGGGAGGAGTGGGGAGGGGATGGCTGGGAGGGACTGAAGTACTGGCAGAGCTCTTGGCTGAGAGGAGGTGCTGACTGCTGACACTTCTTGACCAGACCATAATTCAGGGAAAAACCTGGAGGTGACTGGTCTGGGGTGGAAAAGAGTCCCTGTATCAGGGATCCTAGCTCCATCTTTGACTGGTCAGCTGTGTCTGTTTGACAGCACTGGAGCACGCGAATTAAATGTTTAAGCAGACATGGATGATTTGAGCACCACATCCCTCATCCCCTTTGGTTTTTGGAAAGTGAGTGTGTGGAGCCAAACTTTGCAGTTTGGCATTTCTCTCCACTGTTCAGGTTTACTTGGAAGCCTTTGTGTTCTTCTCTCGGACTGGGGAAGGACAAGAATGGTGGGTGCAAAGTGTGATGAAGCCAGCACGACAGCATCACTTCAAAACTTCTTTGTGTGCAAATCACTGTTTGACTGTTTAAGTGATCAGTAAGGGTGCTCGCTCGAAGGGAGGGGGAGCTGGCTGAAGTTAGGATTAGTTGGAGAAATATCAGGTTATGGGAGGGCAGTATGATCAAGGTGACAGCTGCTTTCCTTATGCTGTGCTGAAACAAAATATCCCAAACCATTCAACAGAGCCTCACCAAATACATTAAGCTCAGTGCTTTTGCTCTTTCCACAAGTTGGTGGAATACTGTTGGCTAATGAAATATTGGAGTGCTAATCCCTTTCCGTGGATACTAGAGGGGAAAATGTTGAGCATTGCTACCCCAAGAGCACAGGCGTGTGCGTGCACCGATGGACATTTTCAAGGCAGGCGGGGCAGGGAGGGGAGCGTTTTGCCCCCCAGGGTGCTCCTGCACCCACTGTTAGGTGCTGAGCGTGGCATGGGGGGGAGACGAAGGGTGGGCTCCAGCACGACCGGGGGGATTATCTGTGGCTCAGCAGCTGCTGTCTGGATGCTCGCTTCTCCATAGCCTGCACGGTGAGCAACCTGTTAATGCAAGCCTTTCTCCCTCCCACCCCTTCCGAGGTATTTACACTTGCCCTTAAGTAACCATTTCTTTCTTTGGCTACTTAAGCTGACACACTTTATGAGAACTCTGGAGTGAAAAATGGAAGGTGCTGCTTGAAATAACCTTGATGTGCTGTTTGGGAGAAGCGTGTTTGAGGAGCAGGCTGTGAGAGTCCTCTCTGAGCTCTATTTATACCTCCCGTCTAATAATACTTGATTTTGTTTTATTTTATTTTTAAACAAAAACTCCTGTGAGTGTCTTAGCAACAGAAAAACACAAAAATACCTGGCTGGGTTTTGGGTGCAGTTTTTTTCCAGTGATGAAGGGCAAGCATGCGTGGGGAAGAAATTTATGTGAAGGCATGAAATAAATGAAGACGACAAGAATTTACTAGTCCTGGGATTTTATTGACTATGAATAAATTTTTAGGAATTGTCCTCTGGTACAAAGCCTTTTCTTAATAGGCTCTTCTTCAAGGAAAACTAGTCTTGTGCTTAGTGTTTGGATTGCCAGAGGCTTGCTCCTGGAGCACTCAGAGGGCTGTAAGCCCTGCTTGCCTTCAAGGCAGAGGGAAAGACGACAAGAATTTACTAGTCCTGGGATTTTATTGACTATGAATAAATTTTTAGGAATTGTCCTCTGGTACAAAGCCTTTTCTTAATAGGCTCTTCTTCAAGGAAAACTAGTCTTGTGCTTAGTGTTTGGATTGCCAGAGGCTTGCTCCTGGAGCACTCAGAGGGCTGTAAGCCCTGCTTGCCTTCAAGGCAGAGGGACCTCTTCCCAGGCCTCCGCGGAAGGGTCTGCTGCAGCAGCCAGCATCAGAAAAGGGAGATTGAACGGGGAAGCCTGAATCTGTAAAGACAGCAGGGATGAGAGTCTTAAAAATTGCAGGGGGAAAAGGCAAGAGTAATCAGTTCTAATTGCTGAGCCTCACTGTATGGCGAGTGTAGCTTTAGCTGTCACGTGCCGACTGCCACATCCCCTTTCTGGTTAGGAAAGACAAGAGCAAGGAGTGAAAGGACTGAGAAAATCATCTGTATTAAACTTGACTCACAGAGGTCTGATAAAATGCACCAGGAGTTTCAGGGAGTGCTTTTCAGAGGTGGGTGTAAAAGCCTGAGGACTGCGGCAGGAGGGCAGGGGTTGCAGGGTTGGCAGGAGGCTCCTTCCCTGCCACCGGCTCCCTCCCCACAGCCCTCCTGTTCTGCCAGTGCGACTGGAAACCTCCCCGTTCCCTGGCCACAGAGCTTTCTCCAGCTTATGGAAAAGCACATCTGTACCACTTAAGTCGTGGTGAGTGACGTGAAATGTTTCCAGAGTTCAGATAGGGAGCAGCGCTGGTACTCCTGTCAGGGCAAAGAAACAGGGTGAGAGTTAAGGTATTGGTAGAACTCCGTATTTCCTGCCTTGCAGCTGCTTGGTTATTTCAAAGCACTTAGTTGAGCCTTTTATCTTTTCTCAGTCCGCACCTACCTGGGGCAAAGCCTGTGCTGTGAGGAGACCAAGCTGGAAGACATACATTTCGAAGCAGAGAAACTACTCAGTAGCGAGGAACCATGAATATCTGACAGACAGCTTTTGTACCCCATGATTTTTACTCTTAGAAGGTCTGGAGCACTAGGTGCCCCAATAACAAATCTCCCATGAGGGGAAGACTTAGTGATGTAGATCATGCCAGCCCTGGTTGCATCCAGCCTTTCCCAGGGGGACTAGTTAACCTGAACCCTTGCAGGAGGATGGCTGGGGCGTGCCAAGTCCCTGCTCATGCAGCAGGGATCCTGCGTGGTTCCATATCCAAAATCCTTGAGGTTTTTTTTCCTTACAATGCAAATAGAGGCTGAAACTGTAAGGCTGACCTCTTGCATGAGGTGACAGCTTCTTCCAAGGGAGAAGGAACAAACACCAAGGACATTAAAAGGGAGAGGTGTTTCAATAAGAATTTTTTTAGGGCTATTTTTTTTCCCCATAATTAATTTTAATCCTCTCCTGCTGACAGCATAAGAGGCATCAGAAGAAGTCAGTGTGTTCATTAGCTGTGGTGCAGGACTTGTGAAGCCTGAACCAAAATGAATAGGCTTCACTGGATGGTCATTGAGTACATGCTCTGGAAATAACTCCTTCATTTCTCTTGGGGTTTGGGAGATGAAGGGGGACTTTCTTTCTGCCCTCCTGCTTATTTAAAGTAATGTGCTGGAATGCCAAACAGAGCAGGATTTATTTTTTCTGGTGCTGGGAGAAGAAGCTCATGACTAAGAAACTCTGGCAGTTTGTCACTCTGAGTTTGTTTTCTTGTATTTTGGTGCTTGTGTTTGTATGCTAAGGTGTTCACAAAAGTGTAAGAAAGCGTATTTTTGGGAAAGTTGTGAAATGGATGACATTTTCTGAAAGGACAGTGTGTCTCTTGGCAGTGTCATCGTCAAACAAGTAAATATGTATTTTGGTAAGGAGCCTAATTTTGAGAACATGTATGAATCTGTCCCGTCATACCCTCCTTAGTGTGTTTGGAATTCCAGGCAGTTTTGGAAACGCCACAGTTGTCAAATACAGGTATTTCTGAGGGTTTTTTTTTTCATGTTTCATGAGTTTAAAATTACTTTTCAATTCTATGATAAAGGTCTGCATTGCTGTGAGTAAATGCACTGGATTTCTAGTCTAACTAGCACAAGTTAGGGATGAAGTAGCCCAGAACTCCAGTGGTGGTGTGTCAGCACTTTCTGTGGAGGGAAAGGTAGCTGAGTACCAACTTCTGTTCATTTCTTACCTCTCAGCTGAAACTGTTGCTAACAGAGTTTATTTGGATGTTTGTATTTGTGATGTGGAGGGATCTGCCATCAACTAATGAAAAAGGTCAAACTTTCCTCTGCTGAAAATTTCATAAAGGGGGATGGAGTAATGCTGCGCTGCTGCTGATCTCTTTTGGGTACAGAGGACATTAAAGTCAGATGGAGAAATGCCGGGAAAGAGGAGAGGAGCCACAGTGTGACTACATGCTGAAAATCATCCTGTGACTGCTCACAACCTACTAATGCCACTCCAGAAAATTATGAATGCTTTGAAAGGGGCTGCAGCAATGGATGGGAGAGAGGTAGCTTTCCCTGAAAAAGAGGAAAAAAAATTAGAAGAAAACCAGTTTGCTGTAACTTGGTTCCTTCTACTTTTGTTTTTGTTGGGTTTGGGTTTTCTTTTGTTTCATGGAGGGTGTGAGTACAGTCAGTTCCTCGCTCTACTCAGCCCAAGAGCCAAGTGAAGCACTGATGGAGAGCAAGTGGGTACCCGGCACGGTCACTCCCAACAGAGGTGCTGGGAGGTGGAGGAGTTGCATCGTCTCACCTGTCCCTGAGCCACTCGCCTCCTCCAAACTGGTGCTTCATCAGGGAAGCATTCTAGTGTTGTGAGTAATGTTGTGAGAGGTGAGAGCAAAGGCGATGGTGGATTTATCTGTGGGACTCCAAAAAGCTGTTCAGACGAAGTGGAGGTGTGTCTGCTACTGTAGCTGCTCTTGTGAAAGCAGAGCATCGGGACAGAGTGGCAGGTTGGAACAGACTATTTACATGGAAAAAACCCAGATACTGCTTTATGGTATTTCACATCAGATCTCATGTGAAAATAAATGAATATGGTTGTTATGTCAGTACTTCAGCATAACGTAAGAAATTGTAACACCAGGAAAGCAACAAAGTAAAGTACCTGTATTTTATCAGCTTTATTTTTGGAAATCTATGTGATTCAGAGCTTTCAGCATATGAATTAACCAATTTAAGGGTTGTGCATCACAACACTTGTGGTTATAATGCTCTTACATGATGAAAAGCAGCTAACATTTTATATGAGCTATTAAAACTTATTTAGCTTTTATCTAATAAATATTTATTAGCTGCTAAATGTCAGTCATTCATGCCTGATAAATTAGGTTCTCTGGGAGGCAGCTTCAGCTGGGAAGGCATCTCTCTCCTGCTGTCTCTGCACTATTCTACACTAAGCAACGTCTTTCCCACCTGCTGCTTTTTGCCTGGAGTTGGAATATCCCTTTTCAGTGCTTGTCACCAAGTCTGGATGGAGATGTGGGTATCTTGCACTTCCCAGCACTCAGAACGGGGCTAGTTCTCCAGGACAAATCCTCTTAGAGATGTGAATTGGTGTGCTTCTCAGGGAGGACTGCAATGGATCATCTACTCAAGTGATGCTGTGATTTCTCCTTGGGAATTTAGGTAGATATTATGCATGTCACATGGCTGAGTTTCTGAACACATTTTTCTTTTTAAAATCTGCTTTTAAATGTCAATATACTCATCTGTGAAGCTTAAGCATCCAGAATTGACAGGTGTTTTTTTAGGACTAGACAGTCTTTGTGGATAGGCAAGTAGGAAGGCAGTACTAAAATAAAGCATTAGGCTATTTGGGATTGCTGGTTCAGCTTTAGTATGGGGCGGGGGGAATGACAAGTCTGGGTGTACTATGGATGCCATTTTCCAGGACAGCATGGGCCACGCAAATGCACACAGAGTTTGGAGTGGAGGGAGCAGCATTTTCTACAGGGCAGGAAACAGTAATTCATCTGTATGCATTATGGCTTTTTGATGGCAAGGGCAAAACTCCATTTATATGTGAAAGGATTGTATGTTAGAAGGAGGAAAAAAGGCAGGACAAGGGGGAGCTAAAAAGAATTGGCCAGAGTTGTATTGGTTGGTTAGTTAAGAAGAAACAGACTAGGTACAAATGCACCAAAAGAAAAGATCCACCCCAAACCTGAACTGATTTTACTGTGATCAGTGATGGCCTTGCAGTCTGGCCTCAAACAACAGCTTGGGATATGCTGCTGGGTCTTTTAGAAATAAATTATTAGTAAATGGTATTTTGCTGATGCATTAAGTGGCAGTTTGCTGCAGAATTGCCTTGGGGAATCAAAATAATTTAGGGACTTTACTTTTTCAAATGTAAAGTTTCTGTTGCCTAGCAGTTCAGGGATTTCCATGCATCAGCATGATCTGCTCAGAGTAGGGAGCCAGATTTAGTTATATGCTTTTACCATTTAAAAAAGTCAACACTTTTTAGCAATTTTATATAAGGAACACTGGATACTGTATTATTTTCCTTTTCAGTCAGTGTATTCTGTGTGAGGTTTTGTTTATTTTTTTCTAAAGAGACCACAGCATACGATACTTTGAGGATTAAAAGTAACTTTCAAGGGTGTAATTGCAACACATTTCTCTGTTGCGTGACACTTGTTTTGTAAACTGTCGCTATGCAGCTGAACCTACCCTTTGAATGAATCCTTATGTACCACCAGAGTTAATATTTAAAACCAAACCACCCGCTTAAAATTGGCTGCCCATTACCCCAGTTACATTAAATTAGAAACTCCGGTAACAAAGTGAAAAGGTTCTTGTTTTATATCATGAGCCGCTTTCCCACCCTCAGGCTTTAAGTCTCTTGCTCTGAAGAAAATAGAGTTCAGTCCTCCAGCTGCACGTGGCCGTCTCAGCGCTGCAAAAATAGAAACTGGTGCTATCCCAAATGCATAATTCATCCCATAGCTAGCAGGCATTCATGCAATACAGTAAATGGCGATGGCTCCTTTGAGCACGATGCGGGTGAACTGCTGCAGCAGGGCTGCGGTGCCTGTGCTCGTGCGCCCCTTCCTGGCTCAGCCTCTTCCATCCTGCACCCGGTGGGAAAGGTGCCCGAAGGACGAGGTGGGAGAGAACCAAAAGCAGAGAACTCCTCTGCTTTTGGTGAACTAAAGGCTGACCTTGTAGCCACTTAAGTTATGGAGAAACTTAACCTGATGTTGTCTTGGTTGAATGCAAGGCAAAGAGTTGTAGAAATGAACAGACCTCAACTTTGCTGGTATCCTTTGGATGAAAAAATATTGCTTCAAGCTGTACAGAAAATGATTATGTTCTGAATTTGTATAAGAAAAAGCAGTTTTGTAAACTATGTAACTGCCGTGTGATGTATTTTTCTTCCTTCCCTCATTCTCACAAACCAGGACTTGTTTTTTCCTCTCCATCGCATCCATGTTACTTGTTACTGCCACTAAAAATGGAGAGTTGGGGTCAAAATGTGCTCACTGTTGGTTATTCAAGAAGTGCAGCATAAAGCAATTAATGTTAATAGCAGACTTTTCCTTGTCTGCTTCTGAGCAAAATTTTCTAGAGCATTTCTTAATTTCCATTAAGAAATTTGAGATACTCTGGGTTGTATCTCAGCAAATGCCATCTACTTGAGTGAAGTTTGTGTTGTAGTAATTGGAGATCTTACTCCAGCATACCAAAAAAAGCTGTAGTTTTGGAGACACTGAAGGATGGAATAATCTCAGGTAGAAGGGGGAATAAAGAAAGGTGGTGGTGTTCTTCTTACAGAGTGAAAGCATGACAAAGATAGCTGACCTGCTACTTGTTTTGATAATAGATACATACACATCTGTTTCTTTACTACTTTGATTTTTAGAGGAATAAGCACTGAGCAATGAAATACATACGGTATGTCAGAGGAAGGTGGAAGTTCAGGTGGTTTCTCAGCAAGGAGAGGCAGTGCTTTGAAGTCTGTCTCACACAGGTGCAGAGTGACAAGCAGGCAAAACTTTTCATTCATTACAATGCCTTTCAAAAGAGATTTTTTAAATAGGCTTCACCAAAGTGATTCTTTAAAAAAAAAAAAAAAAGAAAAAAAACCAGTAGTGCTGTACTTGCTCACATTTCTCTTCACCTTTCTTCCAAGCCATTTTTGTTGCTGTATCTCTGTGTGCACATAGGACAGAGATTTGGCAGAACTTCCTTTACTTAGGAAAGTGCTTTGGTCATACTAGGTGTCCATCAGTGACTCTGATGGAGGCGGAGAAGTGTTGACTGTTTCATGGTTACTGCTTGAGGAAATTAATCCCCAAATTAAGTGGATGCTTGAACCAGTGCAAGAATGGCATTCAGAGAAGTGTGGCTGTCTTAATTTTCCACATATGTCCCTAGTGCCAGCAGTGGGGTGGGCAGCTGTCCTGCCTGAGCCCCACTGCCAGCTCCCTGTGGGGCTGGTGCCCTAAGCCCCCCATGGCACCTCTGCAGAGGTGGAGGAGGGCTGGGGTGGCTCTGCAGCTCTGCTGCTGGCTGTGTCCTTGCTGGGGAGCAGGTGGGCTGGGCACAGCTGGAGCCCCACGCTGCTATCTCAGAGCATGTCCCTGCTCAGCTGCCCCACTGACCCTTTCCTCCTCCTGCACCTGAGGGTCTGGGCTGCCCTGCTGTTGGCGTGCGATGGCCACACGGGATGAACACTGCCTGGGGTCTGCCTATGGGCCAGGACCCACAGCTTGGCTACGTGGCCTCAGTAGCTGAAGCCAAGCTAAATCAGGAGGCTTGAGGACTTCAATCATCAAGGGAGAGAGGTCAAGCTGGCAGCAATTCCTTGTTGCACGAGTTAATATTGGTTAGTGCAATGTGCTCTGCTCTGCTGGATGATGGTCTTTATTTCGCTGGGATTTAGGACAACCCCGCTCTCTATTTATGACTAGATGCTGCTGAAGAAAGTGTTTTGGCTGCATAGATAGTGGTTGATCCCTCGCCCCGCTTCACTCTCTTCAGGTTCTGGTATTTGTCGAACTTTAAATAAAACTTTGTGCGACTGTGATACAGTTTGTGTTGTGACATCTATAAGCTGGGCTCCAGCTGGGCCTCATGTGTTAGATATGTGCAGTAGATGCTGTCTGGGGAGGCTGGTGATAATGTTCAGGTTAGATGGATCCCACATGTTATTCTTTGTTACTCTTAGATCTATGTAATTTTCTAGGACCTCTTAATTGTTAATAGTGCCAGATAAAAAGATCATAGGGGTTTAAAGTACAAACACATACTTGGATGGTGTCCTAAAGTATTTTGGAGTTGTAAATAAGTACATAAAAAATAATGAAGTTGTGTTCTCAGAGCAGTCCTTTACAGCATGAATTAAAGAAAAGAAGAAGGAAAAAAGAAATAGGATGCAATCCATGACTTAAGCACACACTCCAAGTTAAGCATGCTGAGCAAGCCTAAATGGGGTCCCTGGCGGGACTCTTGTTGTGCATGAAGTGAGGTATGCATGGGGGCATCTGGTGGAGGTCCCAGCTCAGAGTCACAGGTTGTGGGTATGCCCTAATCCAAAAGTGCTAGCAGGGCACTGGGACAAAACTGACCCGGTGTGTTCCTTGGAGGGTTTGTTGGCTCCATGAAAATGCTCCACGAAGTAGTTTCATTGCTTTGGATTGAGCCAGGACAGGCCAAAGCATGCTCTTGTCTGCTAGAGATGTATTTATTTATGAGATAGTGTGGTCAATCTGAGTGCTCTGGAGGGAGGAGAGAATGGTACAAAATTCAGTATAAGTGCTGAATGGCATGAAGACTTAGACTAACTCTGCACAGGTTGCTTGATTTAGTACTGTATCTCAGTGAAAAGACTGTGAAGGCAGCAAACCCCAGCAATTGTTGCCTTGGGAGGAGCAGCCCATGTAGCCCAGGCTGAGCAGGAGGAGCTGACAAAGGCAGGGAAGAGGCAGCTTGCTGCCTTGCAAGGTTGTCCTAGGAACTGTTGCTTTTTTAAAAAAAAAAAAAAAAGAATTAAATTGTATATTCCAAAGGCAGTTTATATGTTGTGTTTGGCAATTAAAGTTAGGAATGCAGCTGAGAGGGGGGATGCAGATCACTGCAGACAGCAATGGAATTGTCTCAGTGGAAAAGATGAGTAACTCCAGAAGAGAGTCCTGTACAAGTAGTTCACTTGTTTTAGTCAACCCATCAGAGAGGCAGTTGAAATGGCAGAAGTCAGTGAGTCTTGACAAGTTTCTACCATGCTAACTGGAAGAAAGGGTGTTTCTTCGGTGCCTCACATGAAGGAAAGCAGTGGTTGTCATTGCCTCTGTAATTCTGTTACCCGTCATTCCTGCGTGTGACTGAAGCACAACACATGTGCGATGTCACCGTTTCTGTTAAGTAATACTTTCCATCCCAGTCTCCTTGCAGACTTATTTGTGAAGCACTCATGTTTTTCTTACTTGATAACTGGCAGTTGCATGCTCTTCTCTCCTCTCAAATCCTCATCACTGCCCCAAAATCAAACTACTAAGCAGTGTAGGGATAATCTCATGGCATCTTGCCTATCTCTGGAGCTGCAGCCCAGGCCTGGCTGAAGCCCAGGCTGTTGGATGGCCAACGCCTCGCTCCTGCTTGAGGATACTCTGGACGGCACAAGCAGTGAATGTTTGCAAGGGCTGGGATCTCACTGTAGCACCTGGGAATCTGCAGGTGTAAACTTCGGTCTAGCGTTGTGTTGGCCAACTCATTCCAGGTGTAGACACTGCTCTGGCAGAGGTTGTGCATGTGAACCTCATCAGCGTTGCAGAGTTGGGTCCTCTAAAGCTGATGCCACATGTCATACATGGACGGAGGCCTTAACTCTGTTCTTACATACTCACCATTCCTGGAAGCTGTTTATATTTCTGATTCTGTTCTTTGTTTCCTGACAGAGAAGCTTTGGTGTTGTGTCCCATATAGATCAGGCACAGATGACGTGTGGTTTGTTGGGGTGGGGTGCTTCACTTGAAACTGTGCTCACTCCTGTGTCCCTCGGAAGCTGGTTGCTCTGCCCCTGAACTGGGGAGCCGGCAGGATTTGTAGGCACATACCCTGCGGTGGGTGCAGTGAGGTCGTACCTCTGAAGCCCGTTGTCAGTTCTGTTCCGTTCCAGAGGATTTGGCTTTGCCTGCTCAGCCGTTAGCCCTGGCAGATGAATGTGTTTAAAAATAGATCTGGCCGCTAACTGTTTGAATTCCCAGGTGGCTGACTTTCCATGTAATGGGACTTTCACCATAATTTATCCGCTTGGGCTGTATTAGCGATGAAAAGCCGCCTTTCTGCAGTCCCGGTTTTATTCATCATGTTTTGTTTCTGCAGTTGCTCAGCCGTTATGTCACTCAACTTTGCTAGTGGGTGGCTTTTGCTACTGTAAAGTTTGAGGTACCCTATTGAAGAGAAGCTATACTGTGAAATTACACCTTTATTACACCTGTCCTAGTATAACCTTTCCTTTCTTTCTTTCTCTCTCTGTCTTTCTCATACCACGAGTAGCTGGCCGGCAGTGACCTGCACCTGGATGCTCACACATTGCAGGGCAAACCCTGGCCTGGGTGTGCGAGGTGCTCGCTGTGGTATCTGCTTCTCCTGTGGGCAGGTCTGTCTGGTGCTGCAGGGCTGGGCTCTCCCCGAGGCTGCCTCACCAGCAGCAAAGGGAGGGTGGTGGCTTGGAAAGCAGAAGAATCTGGTGTGGGCTGCATGGCGAAGTGGTTTTTCTTTTTGGCAACTCTGTTTTCTTTGACTGTAATTCCAGCAGCCGTGCTTTGTGCGTGACTCTCGGAAGCAAGTTTCCAAGTCCTGTTGGTGTGGTGACTTGGCTGGTACCAGCAGTCTGTATGACCTGTCCCTCAAGGGACATATGACACATACGTCCCTCAAGGTGCGTGACACCTGCTTCTGTAATATTGATAAAAGCAAAATACTCAGAGGAAGTTTTTCCCCCTCCCCTTTTCCAAGTGAAGCTTCAGCTTTGGACCTCTCTCTTCTCAGATATGCCAAGGGACTACCCCTCAAAAAAGGAGTTGTATGAGTTTGAAAGCACAGTATAATTGGCAGTGTGGGGTTTCTGTTAGCATGTCACCTCACCCTGCTTCACCAGCCTTTTGAAAAACTTGACAAGGAAAGTATAATTTATAGTTTATGAGATGTTTATACAGAAACAACAGTGTTTTGCCATAGACTTGTATTTTTCACTCTCTTCCTCTAACTCACCTTGAACTGCTCAATTTTAGAAAGTGTGTGCATTATAAAGTTATTTTTTCTGGTTTTATATCTTTTACATATAAAGTAAAAGTGTGGAAAGTTTTTATAAAAAATATACTCTTTTTTTACGCCATTAACTTCCTATGTCATCTTCTTCAGTGTTGTGTGATGCTGAATGAACATTCCTCCTGTTTCTTGAAGCATCTTGCTTCTGTTAGTGTATAATGTTTCTGCAATTCATTAAGCTTTATAAGAGTTTCTTCATAGTGAATGAAAAGAATTGCAGGTATTCCAGGAATCTATGAATAGCTATTTCATAATAAAAGGCTAATAAGAGGGGAGCATTTTTTCATGGTAATCTGAGTTTCAAGAAAGGTAAGTATTAAAGCTCAGTGTTACGGCCTCCTTGCTAAAACTTGATACTTGTATAAAAGAAAGCTGTAGTCTTCAGTGAGATTGCGGAGAGATAAAAAGACAGATCCACGCTGTGTCGGAGTATTTCTTGCCACAGCACTGAGCGAGCACTGAGGTCTCTTTATCTAAACCAGAAGTGACAGCAGTGTTGCCTTCAGCCTGGCCAAGAGCTGAGGTAGAAGCAGGGTGACTGGATAACAAGTCCCGTTTGAGTGCCTGTAAAAAGTAAAGAACTAAATTACTTGCAAATTCTATAGTATGCTAGAAGTCCGTCTCTGGTAAGGAACAATAAATAATTCTTATTTGGAAAGACATCTTAGGATGACCGTTTTACCTTTTAAAAAAGTAATTCTGCTAGATGTGCTTTGCGTTATGTAGTGAACAGTGGTAGCTGCTGTGAGAGCCCTTCAACCTTAATGCCTTCCTTTTAGGAAGTGGTATTGCTAATGGGAAGTTGTACAGATTAGGTTATATCAGTGCCTGGTTTCTATCAAACAGTTTGGCAGGAATTGCTGCATTCTCTAATAGATTCGGTCCTCTAATGGTGTATCTTTCTAAATGCAATCTCAAAGGAGATACTGTAGTATCACTTTGATTTCATGACTGTACTTAAGTGTATTGCCTTTAAATCATGGAGGTTTATTGTGCTTCAGTTTACTTATGTTTAATTTTTAAGCAGGGATTCCCTTGAGCTAGGTACTCAGTTTTACTTAAGGCACATAATAAGGTAAGTTTTAGATATGGACAATTGTTTAACAGCCATGGATTTTCACAGTATAATTAAGGTTAATGTTTTCTTAAACTTATTTGGTTTTGTATCTTTTTCAATTAGTGTCTAATAGAAAAGATAGGTTTATAGGCTACCTCTACTCTATTTTTTTTTTCCTAATGTGATTTAATTATTTGGGGGGGGGGAGGGGAGGAAACCTCTCTGCTTTGGCTTCAGTATTTCAGCAACCGATAATCTTAGAGGAATATGCTAAAGCCTGAATTTGGCTAAACTTTTCTTTTTCCTCTCTCATCAGTAATGATCAGGAACAGGTTTCCATAATTTAAAGGCTTCTTCCAAGGGCAGTAATATTACCTGTACTGTGGGTTCAACCCACACAAGGTGGGTTTCTTTACAGATGCTAAAGAAGGAACATTTCTCAGTCAATACTTGCAACAAAATAAAGTTCTTTTTTCCTGTTGTCGGAAGCAGCCTTAGGATTTTGCTATTGGGGAAAGTCACCCCACAACAAGTAAGTCTAAATTTATGCTTATGCTCTATCAGTTTTGAAAATAATGCTTTTTTCTTTCTAGAGTAAGAGACATTTGATTTAATATTACTGGTTCAAGGTATACTGTCTTTATCAGCAAAACATGGACAAATCCTGCCTGTGTATTTGAAAGGAGTAGAAACATTTAGATGGTGTCTTGCTTCACACAGGAAAAATTTTAGCCCCAGAAAATAGAGTTCATTGAGCCAGTTTAAACTGGGAACATGTTTTCTGTTTTAAAAGGGCAGAACACGCACAGAGTGTGCAGTGTGTTAATGACTTCTAGTTAGCTGTGACTGTTGTTTTTGCACCAGCTATGCTTCATGTGAAAATTGAGAAAATTTAGAAGCACATGTAAGTTTTCTAAACCAGATAAATATTGAAAAAAAGTCTTTGTCCCCCACAGGCTGTGTTTTGATCCTCAAGCTGTTGTGAGGAGTTTATGTATTGTTTTCTGCTCCTCACAAGAGGTACTTGTCTTTAAAAGAAGTTAAAAGCCCCTGTGGGAATGCCTGTTCTCTAGGAAGCTGTCAAGGCTTTCTAGTTGTATATGCACTAAAGCTTACGTGTTACTTGCACAAAAGTTAATTGCTCCTATGTTTAACTTAATCACAGACCTCAAGCATTTAAAGGAACTAAAATCTGGGACTTGTCCTTCCTTGGTGGTGGCTGGATTTTGCGAGGGATGGGGGTGTGTGCGTGTGTGCTATGTACAGAGCTTTACTTTTTTTCTAAAATTGTCTTTTTATCTCCTTTAGAATTATTACAATAAAGCAAAATGCCTATTTTTAATAGAAGTGAGTGCAGTCTAGAGTACAGTCATGCCTTTTTTTTTTTTTTTTTTTTACTGCTTGTACAAATTACTTTCTACATACCATGCTGCAGTATATTAGTAGGCAGTCTGATTTATGGTTGAAGAAAAATACCTTTGCTAGTGTTTTTGAGAACCTGGGAAGGAAGGAAATGGCTTGGCCTTCAGTCAAGAGAACAAAAACTCTCTTGTTGGTTTATGAGTTTTTGGGGTGTGCCTACACCCTAAACATGTTGTAATAGCATTTATTTTGGAAGCTTTATTTGGAGCTTTCATCAACACCTTGATGAGGGGGGGGAGAGTTACCATTAACCCCTCGGCTTGGCCAAATCGTGGCTTAATCCATCATTAATAATGCATCAGCCTTTGCAAATCCTGCCTGGACTGGTCTTTCTGGCTTTGAAGAAAGAATGAGATGTTCACCACGATTTTCTGCTAATCTCTGTATAGATATTGCTGGTGATCTGTACAATGAGAAACTCTGGAAGTATAAGTTCTACAGGTGTTTTAACAAAACCATAGGTAGTGCTTCACTTAGCTGTCTTCAGCTGCCCATCTAATAGAGGATCCAGTTTAGGACTGCAACCTGCAAGTCCTTTTAAAGTGCTTTGAAGTCTTTTCTTGGTTTTGAAAAGGGACCATGTGGCTGAAAACTGCTGAAAAGCTACATGTAAATCTGTGCAAATCACCTTGTGGCTATGTGCACCGAAAGGATAGTAAGGCTTGCTCCAAATCAGAATATATTCTCCAGCTCTGATGGTGTAGGTATGACTAATGTGACATTTTCTAATCCCACACCTGTGTCTGCAGGCACGAGACTGAAAATTATTTTCTGTGTCGTTGTGGAGCCCAGGGCTGGTGAAAATGCTGATCTCTCACTGCAGAGCCAGGACAGTACAAGCCTGGTGAGAAGGGTGCCCTCTTCTTTCCCTCCATGCCCTTATTAGCTTTTTGTCATGGCAACGCAAGGGAGGATTGTACCTTCCAGAAGAAGCTGTGGCTGCTGTATCACCCTGCGCTCCCACAGCCTCTGACATGGATGTGTTGGAGGAGGCAGAGGATGAGGGGAACTGTAGGAGACGTCAACGGGGTGCTGCACAGCTTAGACACTGTCTTTCGCTGGTGCAGGAGATATTGCTGGTTCTTGGGGTCCCCACAGCAGCAAGGGGAACCAGTTCAACTGACTCTCGTGGTGAGGAAGGCAAAGATTGGGATTCTTGGTTTTCTAGTTACTAGAAAAACTGTCTAATAGATTTGTGTTACAAAGACATCAGCGTTCTCAGTTCTATAAGCAACAGGTTATTTAAGTTATCTTTGAAGGATCTGTGCAACCTTCATTCAGGGTCCACTGTCTTGTGTGCCACAGACCAGTCCCTGATTTGGAGACAGCCGCCTCCTCCTGCCTGCAACTCCTGCCCTCCCAGTGTGGGACAGAGAAGACAAATGATCTTAACTTTTTGTGCCATTGGAGGTACCTCTGGCACTGGGGAGGTCTGAACAGCCCTGGGAAGGTGCCACGAGACCTGCAGGAAGCAGGTGTCCTTCTGGAGCAGGAGGTGGGGACAAGGCAGGGTGCCTGCGACATCCCAAGCAGTGCTACATGCCTGTGCTGAGGAAGCTCAACAGAGCAGCCCTGGCTGCAGTGACTAGGTTTCCACTGATTGAGGTAGGATTTTGGACGCTTACCTCAAGGCAAATGCCTGACTAAAAGTAGGCATCTTTGGAGCTGAATCCCTTGCTTTAAGCCTGACCCTCTGGGCAGCTGGAGCTCTCCAGGAATGGGTTTTAAATTCTGCATGCTTGTTTATGCTTTTTCTCTTTTCCTTTTCCTCTATCGCTGACAAACAACGATGGTACTTCAGCTTGGGGCCAGGAAGCACGCTGATATCCTGTAATTGCCTCTCAGACGTTAGCTGGGAAGTTGCTTTTGTATAATTGTCTTGTTTTGTTCTCGGCTTGTTTGTTCCCACAGCCTCCTATTACATTAGGACAATATGTCCCTCTCGGAAGGTTTTCTAAGCCACTGTAAGGTAATTTCATCTCGCTGACCAGGACACCATTGTCTCTAAGTGCATTATATGCAGGCCTCCTTAGGGGTTTTTCGTACTGTGTGGGCATTTGTCAATAGCCTGGCTCGAAAGAGAAGAAGGTGACACAGGAATAGGAACTGGAGTGCTGTCTTACACCGAGGGAATAGGTCCTTATTGTCCATAGGTAGAATAGGTGTATAATTACCAGAAATTTCAAGCACTTTTTAACACAAGCACATCTCACATTTAGAGGTTGGCCTTAGGTCAATTTTTCTGCTATTCTGTAATTGATAGGTATACAATGCTCTTATTGAAGAGCATTACATATACTTATAGTCCATGAAGGATTTAGTAGGTAAAATGTCGCTAAAATGATAATCAGCATGTTAATGGCAGCAGTTTCCTGCCATGCAATTTGAGGTTGATTCTTTTCACCGCTAGCAAACTCCATTAGTTTCTCATTTCACACCTGGAAGATTTCTGATGCTAACTCTGTTGCAGAATTTCAAGAGGCTATCTCACTTGTGTTTGGATGCTGGTCTTACTGCCTCTGTTGATTTTAGGAATGAAGCTAAATTTGCATAGAAGAGAACTGTGAATTTTGAACTGTCTTGACCGGTTTCTGTCTCATTGCATCAATACTGGATGTTTAATTTTAAGCCTTAATAGGTTACACTTCATTTTCATTGTGCATGAGAAAATAAAGTAAAATATACAGTCTGCAGGCTTTACAAACCATTACATCCTTCTGAGATAGTGCAAGTCTGAATAGTTGTGTATCTTGTGGATTTTGATTACTGTATTGCAATGCAGCTACTCCTTTTGTTTCCATTCCTCAAAGTGGCATGTGGGAAATGTTATTTCTAAAGCATTATGTTCAGTATGCATTTTCCTGTACGTATTGGATGGCATTGAGAAAGGATATATGTTACCATTCATGTAATGACTGTACAGGGTAGAATTAACAACTGGAGGAGAGTTTGCAGTGCTCCAAGTGTGGAACAATATAACTTTTATAGCAGTCATCAAGTGACTATAAGCTGCATAAAAAGAGGTAAAAAGTTTACCTGGAACAATTTTTGTGGCACATAGTACTGTGCTAATTAGCCAGCAGAATTGGTTTTGTGCACAGCCTGGTCCACACATTAGTTCCATGATCGTGATGTCTGGGTGCTTGTCTACTTCAGAGCTGAAATAGCTACTGTTGTCCACAGCAAGAGAAATACAGCTTCTTGCGGAAAGAACTCTGCAGTCAGGAATTATGCTGTAGTTGCCTTTTTTTTCCCCTTCCCTATAAAGCATCCAGAGAAATTAGTACCTGCTGTCCCAGTCCAGGGACGAGTCACCTACTTGGTTGGGTTACACTGTGTCATTACAGATAACAGAGGTCTCTTATTGGAACCATCAGCTGCAAAAGTATGGGTCTGCAAGCCTGAAGTCATGGGGTTTGGGGTTTTTTTTCAGTGCAGCTTATGGCAGCATTGAGATACTGAGGTTTCTTTCCGAGTCTCGTAAATGTGCTCTTGTCACAATAATTGTTCCCTTGGAAAATGCAGAAGATCTGCTGGCTTTGCAATGTGCTTCTCTACTGTTTTATTCCAAAACTCATTCAGACCTACTGGAACCTGACATTATAGGTGCCATTTCAGCAAGAGATTGACTGACTCCCTTGCTTAAAATGTGTTGGAAGGATTGTTGAGCTGTTGACTGTTAACTGAGGGGTCTGAATTCAGACATATGAAATCAGGATTGTGACCAGCCCTCTGGAGAAGCATACCTCTCTCCATTGATCTGTAGAAAGACGTTTTGGTCCTAAATTTAGCTACTCCGAATTGAAGTAAAGTTAGGTGCCTGAAATACACGGTGACTTTCTCTCTCTGCATCGCTGTAGTCTCATCTGAGAGTGCTGCTGCATTAAAGCCCTGAAGTGGATAATCCAGTGTGAGGCCAGTGGGTTCAAAATTATGAGTGAAGTCTATTTGTAGTGATTATGCTAATTGTATAGAGATATTGAGAAGGACAGGAATGTGCATGTGACTCTTTGGGGACTCACTTTGATCCTTTGCCTCCCTGTGCCAAGCAGAGAAGGACACAAAGAGTAGGAGTAGATGCAGATAACATTGGAAAAATGCTTTAGGTTTCATCCAAGGCTGATGTTGCGTTTGAGGCCGTGGCACTTTTCACGGGACCAGCTGGAAGCCCCTGCCCAGGCAGGAGGCACCATCAAGCCTGGGTGGCTGCAGTCACAGCAGAGCTGAGCTCTGGCGCTGCAAGGAGCAGTGCCCTTCTTTTGCCCAGCCACTGTGCTGAGTGCTTGCTGTAAACTCAGAATTTATTGATGAATAAATACGCGGGGCAGGAGCTACTTTTAAATTGTCACCTGAGGGGTGTGAAATCAGCGACTGATATCCCTGTTATGGTCAACTGATTTCACTTCTGCCACATCTAAATTGAATGACATAACTTGTGTATTTGTGGGACAACCTGACTGCCCACTCCAAGTAAAGCAAGAGGCTCTGCCATGTGAAATCCTGGCTTTGGGGAAGTGATGACGGGGCAAACCAGTGATGGATGTTAGTCATATGCTTTATATACCATGTCAGAGAGCACTGTGCAACAACCTGTGTGCAACAGAATGAAGGAATATTAAAAGGTTCAGCGTTAATCCACTCTGGAAGCCATCTCTTGTGTAAGAGGGATGTCCTGGGCCTGTCAACGTCCAGCTGGGGAAGCAGGGTAATCTGGATGTGACCCTGTCACAAGGTGTGCTGATCCTCCAGGAGCTACCTGTCTTTAGCTCTGGCTTCGCTCCAACCTGAATCCCATGGCTGGGCTGGAGTGCCACATCTCCTCCTCAGCATTTCCTGGCTTAAATGGAAATGCCTTTAGATTTCTTGAGACATCAGCCACTGGTGCGTTAGCTTCTCCTGGCAGGGTCCGTGTAGCTCTGAGAGCTAGGGACACCTACATCTTAACCAAAATGTGTCTACGCAAATTATGTTGTTAAAAGAAGTAAGCCTTTGAATCCCTAACATGACAGTTGTAATCCCACAGTCATTACAACATCAAGCAACACGTCTGAAAAAAGATGTTGAGTTTGATGCTGTTGCTTGGGACAGCTTCAAGCCAGAGCAGCCAAGCTCCGTGGGTGGCATGGAACCACAGCTGTGTCCTGCGCTCTCTTCTGAGGTGCTGAGGTTTCAAAGAGCAGCAGGATGAGGGCTCTGATAGGATACTCTGCTTTCCTTTGGCAAGCCCTTGGAGTATTTATTGCAATAATGCATTCAGAGGGGAAGTAACATGGCAAATAGCTGACATAACTGGAGGTTTCACAGTATCTTCTGCGCTTTGCTTTGAAAATATAAGCCTGACACTTGACATGTGCCAGGATCACTGTGAATGCAGACTGAATCTGTGTTTAATTCCTCTTCAGTGTTGGGGTATAAACAAGGAGTTATGTGCCCTGGAAATTTTTCCAGCTGCTTGCAGAGAAGCAGTAGTGGAAGCTCAGCATTGAGATTGATTGATTACTCACAGATTACAGAGCAGCAATTGCAGACAGTTTTACTGTTTAAACACTGCTTGGTATTAAACCACTTGTATAGCAGACTGGAAAGGCAGATGTCCATTTGATCTGTTTGGCTCCTTCAGTGCTGCATAATGTCATGGATGACAACCTTCATCAGCAAAATGGAAACCTTCAGCTGCAGGATCCAGTAGAGCAGGCTTGGAAGGGAGGGAGAAGCTTGCTCCCCTTAGTGACTCCTTTGGTGAACATCAGCTTTAACTTTCAGATGATAAGGCTGATTTTAAATTGATAATAGGATATGATATATCCTGGTTATAAATCAATAAGTTGATTTCCTAAGGTAGTGTAAGGGGGAGAAGTGGTGTGAAGTATCCTAAGCTTGCCTCTTTATTTGAATCTTGTGTATTGTTAAAAAAAGGACAAAAAAGCAGTGCTATTGCAACCTGTTTTCTGGTCAAATCTTTAAGTGCCACTTTCATAGTTTGTTTCAGCAAACACCAAAGGACTGCAGTTGGCTGTGACAAACCCAAGCACCTTCCATTTTGTGTCACCTCTGAGTCGCGGCTGTGATGAGCACAGACAGGGGAATAGCACAACCCTCTTTTAACCCCCCCAAAAAGGGCTTTTGAAAAACAGAGCCCTGTTGGGTAGTCAGTGCTCGCTGGACTTGCTGCAGAGCCGGCACGAAGCGGGCTGGGAGAGGTTAACGTCCAGCGCGCACCTCCCTGGGGACAGCTCCCGGAAACTTCTCCTCAGCCTTCTGATGACAAAATGAGGTTTTTCGCTCTGAATGCAAATGGCGTGCCACTTCAAAACGGCTCTACTGGGAATGTAATGAAGAAAACGCCGCATTGTTTGTCAATGCAGGCCGTGGCTTGCCCAGAGGGTTGCCTTGGGCTCCTGGCACCATTTGCTGCCTGCCCGAAGCCGGTGGCTGCTGAGCTTATGTGAGGAGCGGCAGTGTCCCTGGGGGCTGCTGGCACCACCGGGCAGGTGGGACAGACCCGTCCCTCTCCCTGCCCCTCCACGGGCTGCAGTGGGAGGTGGCGTGACCTCCAAAGCAGATTTCAACAATATTATTAGACTTGCAGAGCATGGCCTGGCCTTTCTTTTTAAAAATTGTAAACAGGCTCATGAAGGAAATGGTGCTTGAGCAGAAAATAAAGAGAGAGTCCTGGCTTCCCGGCAGACTTTGTGGCGGACAGGGCTGTTGGCAGAGCCTCCTGACTCTGCCCTCACCCCAGGGACTGGAAACTGAGGTGTTATCCCGCAGCTTTGCGCTGCGTTTTGAGGGATTTATGTCAGTTTTTTGGTCCTCCTGACTCTGCCCTCACCCTGGGGACTGGAAACTGAGGTGTTATCCCACAGCTTTGCACTGCGTTTTGAGGGGTTTATGTCAGTTTTTTGATGTTCTTCCTCATGGCTGTTCATATTTTTCCCCTTCAAACTAATTCTAAAATAATGAAATGGAGGCTCATTAAGCCTTCCAGTTGCATAACGTGCTGTGTCTGAGCTGTAAGCCAGGAGTAATCTGCTCTCCCAGCCCGTCAGAGTCTTCCCTGCGGGAGGGCAGCGCGGGCCTACGTGTGTGCAGATGTAATTAATGGAGGAAACGCGGCCCCTGTCAGGAGCTGGACGGGGCCTTTGGTCTCAGAAGAGCCTGTGCTCTGTCGGGCTGTTAGTGAGCAGTTTCAGCACAGCAAACTTTCGGGGTACCAGTTTATAAGCCAGTTTTTCTGCAAGGGAAGTGCAGCTGTGTGTTTCACCGGGCGAGTATCGTTAGTTTTCGTGGGATGTGTCCGGTACAGACTCTTTTTTAAGGAAATGAAATGAGCTAGTGACTCTGCTTTATCAGAATGCCAGTTGCTGTGGCATGCTTCTGCCTAATGGGCTTTCTTATCGTGTCGTTATGAAGTCGAATGAACTTCTGAGTGACTTTTAAGAAGAGACGTCAGCTGCTGACACGAATCGAGTTCTCAGCAGAAATGATCCTTGCCTTCTCGTTTCTCAAATGCTTCCCGGTCATCATCTGCCTTTATGCAATTATTGTCCCCGAAAATGGCATATGAAGGTATCTTTCTAGAAAATCTCTTCTGTCTGTTCGGAGTGAACAAATGCTACTTACTGTGAGGTAACGTGTTGCAATTGCTTCCTTGCAGTTGTCTTCACCAACATACCGTAGAAAGCAGCCTCCATTTATACTATTTGAAGTATTGTATTTATTGACAATTTGTTGATCTAATTTGCTCATGTATGTTTGTCAGAAAACCTTATTTGCGTACTTCATGCCTGCCCTGTGAAAAGAGATTTATTCTTGATCAAAGTGTCTGATAAGAATTTAATTGTGTGATAGAAAACTCCTCCACACTTTCTACTAAAACCTCATGACAGGCACATTCTTCTATCTAGCTGTATAGATGCATATGTTAAAATGTTCCTTTGCATTGCATTGCTCTCGTTTGAAACATAGTCCTTGACCGCTCTGTTTTCTCAGATAGATATATATGCAAGGGTACTGGTAACGTTGCAAAACTATTCTGTGTTGTCTTGCTGTGACAGATCTGAGTGTCTTGCCCTTTCCTTCATCAGAGTCTTTAAACCTCCCTTCTTTGTCCTCGGATTTTTTTTTAAGCTCCTGGAACCTAGGGAGGTGAGCAGGTTTGTGCGAGGTCAGGTCTATTAAGCAGCCAACATCCGTAACACTTAGGCTGATGAAACCCCTTTTTGCTTGCTCCATTTTCGAGTGCCGAGTGACCCTTTTCCTGGAGCAAACAGAAAAAGCAACTAAGAAGCTTTCTAATGCCATCAGTGTAGCAACCTTTTTTATTGCTTGCAGAGAAAAACCTGTGGTTTGAATTAAACTTTTGTTATTAATCTGAGGTTAGCCTTGTGAAGTGCAATTTCTTTGGACATATCTGCAATGAAACCTTAAGAGAATTTGTCCATTTGATTGGCAGATATAGGGAGCAGATTATGTGCTGTGTTTTTGAAGCAGAACTGTCGGAAGTAAGGTACAGATAATTGGAATACATCCGTGCTTAATCTAGAGTAACTCAGGGTTGGCAGGTTACTTATCCATTGTGTTCACTGTTTTTGCCAACACTTAAACATGATAGGTGGCATAAAGATGCCAGTGCTGAATTAGTTCCTTCCGTAAAACATTATTTAAACATTATTTAAACGGTGTTTTTGTGGTACTTGAAAACTTTACTGAATTGATAACTTAGAAACCATCTGTTTTTTCCATTCACTCTGCAATGTACAGGTTTAACAAGGAAATGGGAAAATTGATCTAACATCCAGAAAAAACATATCACCAGCAGAGATTTTAATATCAGTTTAAATCTCTTTTCTTTTACCTTCTCTCTAGGCAGCTTCCTCTGTATGTCTTGACCCTCAGCTGAGTCTAGTTATCTAGTGGGATACAGAAGTTGGTATAAAATCTAAATCTCTCTGTGCCTGTGTGGCGTGTCAGTTGAGTACATATTACAGTGTGCACTTGGATTAAAACAGGATAGGTCTTAGTAATTCTGATGACACCAAGGAGTAGTATGGGTCAGTGACCACACAAGCTTTCAAGATACGAAACTTCAAAGAAAAAGGATGAGCAAGAGTTGCTTCCCCACATGGGATCATCCCATAAATATTTTTGATAAGTAGGAAAGTAGAAGAAGCATGGATGTGGCTGATTGACGGTGGCTATTCTTAAGTTACAATCCAAGGAAGACTGCTGTGCTAGCACTGGCCTTGGTGGTTGATACGTCCATGCACAAGCCTGCAGGAAGACCACGAGATTGCTTTTGATGTGTAGTGATATGTGTTGGGTTGAGGTTTGCTTTTCCTACTATGCCACAAGAAATATAGTCCTCAAGCTGGAGATCTTCATCTGATAAAAGATTTAAGAATAAAGCAGAGTGTTTGGTTTTTCAGTTTGAAATATTGAGAAGTTTACCTTTCTGTTTCTTCTTCCTTTCCTTCCCTCCCAAGCTAGGTGATGTGTCTTCCAGTAGGTAAATACACTTGCTAGCTTCTGTTTCTCTACGATATATACATATATAAAAATGCTAACAAGGCAAAAGAAACTGTGCAAGTCAAATACCATGGTCCTGAAAATACGTGGATCTGGGTTGTTTTGTCTGCTGTGCGTTCCCATTGCAACCCTCTCAGGAGGTGGCTTAGGTGCATAGTGAGACTCCTGACAGCAGGGCAGTGATCTGTAGGATATTGGAAGCATACCAGGAAAGTGGAGAAAAAATAAATAAAAAGGGAACTTGACAGATCCTTTTCTGGTTTCTGCTTAGTACCTCCCCATTTTGTGCTGTATTGCAAAC
Organism: Pterocles gutturalis; assembly: GCF_000699245.1. Classification (NCBI taxonomy): domain Eukaryota; kingdom Metazoa; phylum Chordata; class Aves; order Pterocliformes; family Pteroclidae; genus Pterocles; species Pterocles gutturalis. The sequence goes on along the minus strand of NW_010139354.1, from coordinate 15,547 downwards.
AGTGCTTTAGCAATAATACAGACAAAGCCTAACAAAGAGACTTGCTTGCTAGCAGAAAGTTGCTTAAAGTAACTTACTGAGGATAAAGAGGCTGCCCAGGTCAATACTGCTGTGAAATCCTCAATGTGTAACAGCTCCAGGAGGTTTTGTAGGCATATGGATTTTTAGAAGCTTTAGAGCGTTGATAAGGCAGTAAAGATTGTAGAGTGCTGCTAACCTTGTATTGATGGTGCCAGGACAGTTTTATGAAGATTCAGAGTTTGGCTATAGAAATACTGAAATCTTTGTTCCCTTCAGCAGACCTCTGATTTAGACTATGAATGCTAGAAAGAAAGGGTTGTTCTTTGTTAACAGATATTTAAGAGTCTTTGCTGTATTTTACTCTTCGGTCAGATCTATGACTGTTAAAAATGCTGTCAAACAATTTACCTAGCTTGCTTTCGTTTAAATCAAGGGAAGTTAATTTATCAAATACAGTGTAATTTGTCCCCACCTTCACTATGAATTCAATGCTTTTGGTTCTAGTGTAGCATTATTTTTCAAACATCAGCTGAAGGTAATCAATATGAAGCTTATCTCAGCCAATTTTCATTAAAGGTAGCCACTCATGATAACTGGGAGAGATTATGTTATCAGTTCACTAATCTTTCAATTAAAGCAGCAGCTTTCTTGACCATGCTTTAAACCAAAAAATTGTAACGTGCTGTTTGAAGGTGGTCCCTTATCTAATTCCAATTGAAACTCTTATTTCAAGGAATTCCTACATGTTCATCTTTGCAGTTGTTTGGTCCATGTTCTGCCACATCGGTGTGCACAGCTCATAGGGAGGGAGTAGCACAGGGGAAAAGGGGCAGGAGCTGGGGTTGTGGTGGAGTACCTCTGTAGAAAATCAGGTGTCAGCTTTTCCACTGCAGGTGGAATAACTTTTATTTTAGTGCACCTTATACTATGCTGTTTCAGCTTGATGCTTCCTATGTACATTTGTGGGTTTTTTTTTTAAGAACAGACTTATGTTAGATAGTTCTTCTCAGGAATATGAATGCATGGTGCTTCGGGACATGGTTTAGTGGGTTAGGTGGTGTTGGGTTGACGGTTGGACTTGATGATCCTTGAGGTCTTTTCCAACCTTAATGATTCTATGATTCTATGTTAATTGTTACAGTGTGTGTTACAGCAGGTATGGAGGCTCACAGCAGATTGCCTCACCGAGGATCTGTCTCATTTTCTCTTGCTGTGCAGTTGATATGGGGTCAGCCATCTGCAAAATTGTGTGGGGAGAAATTCCTAACAATATAGTTCAAAGTATCTTGTGGTGATTCTGCTCAGTATATCCACCTAGTTTCCGAATGCAACCCTGGTCTCTATTTGTCTTCAGAAGAAATCGTCCCCTTGGTTCCCTTGCCCAGTTGAATGCTACACTGCAAGCGCCAGGGAGCTGCCAGGAGTCAAAGACAGAGGGAGCCAGGAAGGAAAATCCTTCCTTCCTTCCTTCTTGCCTTGGCCCCAGCTTCCTAGGAGGTTGACTGGCATTGCAGGCAGGATGCTGTGTCCCCCCACAACCCAAACTGTCTGTTGTCTTTGGCTGGTGTGTCAGACACCATTGTGTTGGTGATGCACCAGTTCCTTCTACCTGGGGGAAGGAGGGGAGTTGTGCCTGAAGGGCAGCATACCAGAGAGAAGACAGAGGTAACCTGTAACCTGTCCAAGCCACCGTATCTCTGATTTCACTCAACTGCTTTTATAGTAGAAATTATTAGAGAGATGGTTTATCCCATTTGAAGTAAACTTGCTTTCTTATTTTTGTATGCATCAGAGAGGATATGAACACTGAGCCGTTGTAGCAAAAATTCAGCTAAGTAAGATGGGATCAGAGTGCTGAATCCAACAACTTGATCTTGTAGACCTGGGATCAGAGTGCTGAATCCAACAACTTCATCTTCTAGATCAGTGAGATGAGTGGGTGTTAGACTAGTTGGCACCTGGAAACAGCAACAAAGTCATCTTGGTCATCTTACTGTTTGGGGATCTGGGATATGGAGAAGTATCTCACAAGGATGTACCTGGTCTCTCAATGCTTTCTGTGTGTGCTGTCTCTGTCCGAGAAGACTATACCAGTGGAAAGAGTAGCAGTGATACCGTTTATCCTTTTGGCCACGGAGTTTATGGCTTCTGGCCTAATTTAACCAAGTTTTGGATTTAATAGTGCTTTTCCTGTCAGAAGATGAACTGATCCCCTAGCTCTGTGCTTCCAGACGCCACCTGAAAAGTTGAAAATAGTTACCTGAATAAATGAAATTGTGATCATTCTCATGAACTGGACAAAGATGTTGGCACGTGCAGCACGTTCTGCTGGCCAATGCCAAGTTCACGCTGATCTGTAGTTCAGTTTGCATTTTGCATTATTAGACAGTACCAGAAAACCATCTCTGTCAGCACCCAAAATAGTATAAAGATGATGATTTGGGATTTTTTGCTTGTTTGTTGGGAGTTTTTTAAGGTTTTTTTTTTAAAAGATGATTTTTTCCTCTTATGTTCAGTGCACAGCCTGCATATTCTGTTGTAATGAAACTGAGAGCCCTGGTACAAATGTTTTTCATTGAAGCATACTTGAAACTTATTTGAGCTCTACTTTCCTTAAATAAGAATCTAGCAAACCTGGATATTAGTGTGTTATCATCAACATTCATCTCAGTTCTAGAGGATCCAGGATTTCTCTTCATTTAGAGCAGTTTATGACCATTTTCTGAAATAGGTTGCATGTGTTTGTGGGAGGGAGGGAGCTTCCTTCAGCTAATTGCTACGATAGCACACAATTTTAGAAAGATCAAACAGATTTCAGATCTACCAGTGGTCTCTCACCTGTGGGGAGCTTTGAGATGTCACCAAGAGTCTGCTGGCTGCAGGTGGCAAACAGGAATGTCCACTGAGAGATTCATGGACCTTGTAGTTCAGTGAGTAAGTCCCTATTGAATAATTATGCATTCAAGAACTGGAAATGCTTACTCCTTAAGCTGTGAAGTCTGATTCCTCCTCACCTTTGACAAACTTCTGTTGCCATACATAACCTTTGCTAGTAATATCTAATTGGTGCTTAATGTAACTTTACATATAAAACAACTATATTATTAATTTCCCTGTTTATTTGAAAGGAATGTAATTGATTGAGACAGTTTCTTGCCAATTCTTGCTACTAATGGCAAAAATATCTTAATTTAAGTGATTTCACGTTTGTTGATTCTGGGTTCCTCACATGGGGTTATTTTGTTGAAATCCACCAACTGGAACAGAATCAATAAGGGGCTTTTGAAACTGGTGGAGGTTTGCAGTGCTCCCACTACGATTGATTACAGCTGCTTTTGTAGAGCTTTAAAAAGAACAATCTGTATTAAAAACATCATTCTTTGGTATGAGCTCGAACAGCTCCAGATAGGTTTCCATGGGGGCTGCCCTGCAATTTGACCACTTCAAGGGATTGCGGTAATCACCAGCGGGCCAGGGCAGCGAGGCAGAGGAAAGGCTATTAGGTGGGGAGTTATTGGCATGCATGCCAAAGAGGTTACCCTGGCAGCTTTAATCATTCATCCACATTCTCTAGAGGAGGGAAGAAAATATAAGTGTTAGTTCTTCTGATTGATTAGGAGAAAGGATCAGTAAAGCATGAAAGGAGAGGGGAGGCACATGTGGAAGAGGCAGTGTGCATTAGATTTAAAAGCACTGAGTGGGGCAGGTGCGTGTAGTTACGACCTCTGTACCAAAAGTTACCTGCATGTCCTGTTACTGTCAGGATTGTGACTGGTGATTAAAAGACAGGCTAACCTCTTCATTCAGCATTTTCAAAGGAGCACATTCAGCTTATTGGTCACGGCTGTGCCTTAAATTTAACCTGTCTGCACATAGGCTGATGTTTCCTTAAAAAACTGATTAGCATTTTGAGCTGTGACAACAATTTGCATGGTAGTTTTGATCCTATTTTTGGTGAAACCAATGGATGCTTTTTGGAAAACGTGCAGAAAATTGCTATGCTAATTGAGATAAATCAATCTGTGATGCATATTGCTGGCTGCTGGATTCTGATGCTGTTTTGCTTACACATTGCCCTTTAATATTTCAGTCTGGAGTGGAGCTTTGCAAGCTGATTCAGCTGTAGCCCTTCTAAAATAGTTTCCCTGTTGTATCGTGCCTATGTCAAAGGCAGAGATGAAGAATAAACTGTTCTTTGCACCTATTGATGGCTTGGCATGAAAGCAGAAAGGGCTTTGAATCTTTTAATTTTGGGATTCCCAGAGAAACTTTGGTATTAAACTTCTGCTTTTACGTGGGAAACAAGAATTTCCCTGTACTGTACCTTGACTGTTAAGCAGCCTTAAGGTTTTCAACGTAAATGAGACAACCAAACTGTAGTGTTCAATTCTGGTTTTCACATACAACTAGAGAAAGACCTGTTGGTGTGGAGGCAAGGAATGTCAAACTAGGGGGTTCACGTAAACAGCACAGCTGCACTGTTTGCTTGCGTTGGCCTGTCAGATTTGCCCTGCCTGTCTATCATTCCTAAGTAACCATTTTTTAGTTGGAGTGAGTTTATGCGGTCATTGAATTAGGAAGGTCCATTGGTCCTAATGGGGCTGGTCCCCTCTGGACTGTGGGCTTTCAGCATGAACCACTGTAGAACCTCAGGAAGCTTTCACTGGTGGAGAAAGAAAATAAAATGCTGCATATCATATCCTGTGATCCAGGTATCTTTTACTTGCTGAGTTGTGAGATGAGGCTGTGGGACTTCTGAGGAGACTCTGCCTGGGTGAAGAACAGCTCTTCACTGTAGTATAGCAGTGGCAGAGATCCACGGAGGTAAAGGATTGTTGTTCTAGGAAATTCTGCATAACTGAATGAAGATGTCGGTATCTGCAGGGTAGATGATGAAGGCATCTTTTGTAGGGGAAGACTCAACTATGCTCTTGCTCAGCTAGCAGTCCTTTAATACTACTTCACGGGGGCTTGAACATAGTTGGATAGCCTAAGAGGGCTGTTGAGCAACTGATGAGGATCTCTTTTTGTTCATTTACTAAATATTTGTTGTAGCTGGTGAGCATGGAGCAAGTTTGATCTGTCCTTCATCACAAAAAGTGCCATTGGTACTTGTGCGTAAGGTTAGGAAGCCCTGCCTGATCTTCCTGCAGCGCTTGCTCGCCTCCCTTCTGTATCTTCATACAGCAACCTCTGTCCCACCCTGGGCAACACAGTTTCTGAACAAGGGATTACGTTAATAAACGGAAGTTTAGTCTCTGTGTGCATCTAGTGGATAAATGATGCACAACTGGAAATCAGACTCTGTGAAAAGAAGGGGAAAGATAGACGCTTATTACATTGGAATTTACCTCAAATGGCTGAGAACTTTAGAGGACATTTATCTTTCCCCTCAAGGCAGAACAAGCCTGTATGCAGGCCAAAGACCCACTACACACAGATCTGTGGGCCTTTATAATGGGAAGCAACACATTTTCAATTAAGCTTGAACAAGTTCTCCTGTTATCGTTTTGAGTTCTGTTATCACATAATATACCATACGGAATGTAATTACACATTAGGGAATATTTCTAAAGGCACAGATGATTGCTAGAAAACAGGCGCACGAGTTTCTGTGACTTTGTGAAGAGTGTGAACTTAAATCTATCAACTGCAGCACAGTAATTTCTTCTGGTGCGTAGCCATAAGTGAACAGTAGCTGATGTGGTGATGGCTTGCTGGTGTCCCCTTACCCCAGGGGGCTCTTTGCCTTGGAGCCTTTCCCTGTGAGCACCATGGTTGCGGTGTATTTTCTTGTGCGAGCCATGACATAGACTGTGGAAATGCCTGACACCGGCAAGAGTTGTTTTATTAATGCCATCCCTGTCAAATATGGCTCTGTTTTGGTAATTAGTCTGGCGTAACATACTGTGCGCATCTGAAAAGCCAGCATATTTTGACTCTTGGCTCTGACATGAGGTGATCTCTGTAAATCAGCTCCTTTGGTAGACTCCTCTATCGTGGAATGCTAGCGGTAGTAGAAGCAGTTTGCAGTACTTGTGTTTATTTTGGGCTTTCCGTCTCTCCTCAGCAGCCACGAGCGGTCAAAGCCTTTCGTTATCTGTCATGAGAGATTGGAGGCCTAAAGCTATAGTTTTGTGCAGCATCAGGAAGTTACTCTACATGAGGTACAAGGAGCGTGAATAATCTTTCTGGCATGTGCTCCAGCTGCGGTAGCGGCTCTGCGCTGCACCAGACAGGGGCTCAGCCTGCCGTGCCGCTGCTGGCACCAGCGTTGTCCCCACGGGCAAACACCCGACTTCCAGCACTAGTAGGGACACCTGAATAAAGCTGATTTCTTCTTCCACCCTTACCTGAAGAAGGGCAGCAAAAGTCTTCTAAGCTATTTTTAAAAATACCTTTGCAAATGAGCCCTCCAGAATGAGTCACAGCAATCAAAGCTTGTTATTTATTTGGCCCAAGCCAGCAGAGGCGGTGGCTTTCACAAATTCAATCCAGGCAGTTCCCATCACAGGCTGGTTTTCACATTGGGCACAGTGGATGAGCCAGAGGACTGGCACGGAAAGGCAGCAGCCGTGGGGAGTGCTTGGAGGGTTTTAAGCCATTCCGAGGTAAAACTGGGAGATAGTAACTGTGTCAAAATGGTTCTGGGGAAATGAGCAATGCAGATGTTGGCTTCTTTATGAAACCCCTGCTCTCAAACTTGCAAAATTCAATCTGGGGTTTGTTGTTATGGAAAGAATATTTTTGCTGTGACCACAGTTACCCAGACCGTGGCGTGGGGCAGCCTGCCTGTGGTCAGCACCCACTCCACTAACAGCACTGTTGTGCAGGCGGTACGGTTTCTGTAAGGAAGAAAATGGGGAGTCCTCAGAGTGTGGTGCTTAAATTACCTCACTTATTATTAGTGTTTTCTTTCTCAAAATATCCCACAGCTGCCCACCACCGTGCCTCCCACCGCCACTTCTGCTGAAGGCCCCATGCCGTTGGCACAGTGCAACGAAGTGGAGTTTGCTGGGAAGAGTTTGGCCTCCAAGTCCTTAAAAATGGCCACCACCACCTTGTAAGGAAATACTGGAGGCTCATTCTTTCCTTCCCTTTTCTTCTGTGGCCAGATGTAGGACATATCGGTGAAAGGAAAGAAAGGTATCTGTGTGGTAAACAATTAGTGGTAAACATGCCTTGTAACATAAAATCCTACTTCAAATGATGTGTTTGTAGCCGGGTACACGCAGGCGGTGTAGGGATGCGCAGGCTGAAGGTGGTGGACGAGCGCTGCTGGAGCCAGCAGATGCTCACCTCTGGTAACCGGTAACACGATGGGAAATGGAAGGCGGATGTTCCTCTGGTTAGCAAGTTTCTCTGGGAAAACCTGCTGCTTTGAGGTCTAAATCTGATTTTCAAGTTTTGAACTTTATAAAGTTTTTTGGTCTAAAAATCATGACTTATTCCTGGACAAGGTTAACAAGGTTTTAAGGGGACAGTGTCACTGGTGAAATAGCTTTCCTGGTGTGATGAAGGAAGGCAAAGAAACAGTGAACAATGACAGCAAGATGCCTCCTGGCTTGGGGGTTGGCAATGCTGAGGTCTGTTAGGGCTAACTCCTGTGGGGTGGCAGATCATAGTTCCTTTTGCAGGAAGCCTAGGGGGAAATACAGCTTCTCCTTCACACAACTGCCTTTTCTCCTGCCTTCAATGGGAGTCTCTGCAGTGGCCCTCAGTCTTTAGATGAATGCATTCAGGTAGTTAGCTTTCCAAAAATGGAGTGTATATGAAGAATGCATCACTTCAGTGAACTCAGACTCACCAGCTGAACTTGCTTTTATACAGACACTAATAGAACAGCACTATCTGTTAATAGAAAGGGAAAATCTGTTTTCTTTCTCCTTCTTACATGTAAGATCTCCACCTAATCAACAGCTGTAATGCTTGCAAATCTTCAGAGCCTTCTGGCTTACGTATTTGGGATATGACATCACTTTTAAAATATTAGCCTCTGTTTCTATGCATACTAAACAGGTTACATCTAAAAGACTTCCATCTGGGGAAAAAGAGAGGCAACGTACCAATAATAACTCAGCTGCAAACCTCAAATTCTCTGTCCCATACATACCCAAAAAGGCAGAGAACAAAAATTTGAGTGCGTCTGTAAGTAATAAAATGTTTCCTTCCATATGTCAGTTACTCATTTCCGTTTGAATTTCAAACAGACACGACAGCCATCTCAGACATTACTTCTTCACTGCTCCTCACACAAGCTTTCTTGGCTTCATCCACAGGGCATAAATGTCTTTAATGTCTTACTCCTAAATCACCCCCATGTAATGGGAGGATTGACTGTAACAGCAGCACTGGAAAAGTGAATGGCTGTGACAGGGCATTTTGTACTTTTTTTTTTTTTCTTTTTAAATGAAGTGCACCATCCTTTCCCAACCATCCTATTGTCTGCAAGATGGTTTTCAATTTTTTTTGCCATTGTAATTTTGATGAATGGTTCATCTTTCATGAGATAATGAGTCAGAAAAAGCTTTTTTGCTTTGTTTCCTCTCTCATTTAGTGTCAGAATGAGGGGTTTTTTTAGTATGTCCTGAATGATCTAAATTTAGTAAATTAAAAGTAATTTAAAATGTAAGCTTTAGTAAAATAAAAACTTCTGGGATTTCAAATTCAACGTATAACTGATATGGGAATATTTTTTATTTAGTACTTAATGGGTGCTAATCTACCCTTCATCCATGAGATTTAGATTTATGTCAGTGTAGTCAATAACCGGACAGGAATCAGTGATCATTGGCATGTAGCATGTGAAGTATTTAGGTCACAGGATTTTGCAGCATTATATTCTTGGAATAAAAACGTAAGTGGGATAACAATGATGGACGAGAATGCAATCTGTCAAGAGGTAACGAGCAGTTTTTGTGGCTTCAGGGCCAGATTAAAGGACTGATAACAGAGACATCCTTGCCTGGTGTTCCTGCCGTTTCAATAGATCTGAAAATAAGGCTGTTACATAAAAGTGACATGAGGGTCCTCATTTCAATTCTTAGCCATAAGAAATAATCCCTTAAATATCTGGCCTTCATAATAACTGAAAATAGATATATGGAGCTAGAATTTGCAAGCTTTTTTATTTTTTCTCCTAAGGATATTGAATTGCTAGTACAGACCTTTCTCTGTCCAAGCTTGCTGACAACAGACTTGTTTTTCCAACTTATCTTTTGTGAACACCCTGGAAGTAGTCCACGGGCTCCCATGGATTCCCAGCTGACATTTCTAGAGCAAATAATAAACCTAATTTATTTTTATGTAGCATAAAATTGCAAAGCATAGCTTCAGTACTTGATACGCACTTAAGCACCATGAACTATTCTTTTATTTCCATTAACCATCTCTCATTTTTCTAAGCTTATTTTTAATGGCTGTGCATTTTTTGTTAACTGTTGGGCTTTTCTTTTTTTATTTAACCTTAAGGCAGTTTTCATTCCAAGTGGCCTAAGGCAGCCACATTCTTCCAGGCAACTGGGAAAAGAGGTGCAAGCTGTGGGTCTAGAGGGGATGCCCCTACCCCAAGTCTACTAGACAGCTTGCAAAGAGAGTCTGGGGACAGTGCAGTGCATTTATCTGTGCAAATGCCTGTGGATTTTTAGGCTTGAGTATGCTTCTTTGTGCCTTTGGTTTGAGAGGGTGCTTGTGGCCTGCCCAAGTTCCACTAGATGCGAATCATTCATACTGGAAGTGGGCTGAAGCGAGGGGCTCCACCTGGCCTGCTCACTTCTGGCCAGAGAAGTGGCAGAGCATCTTCTTCAGATGGAGCTTGATGTCTGATCTGAATGTGTTTGTGGTTCACCATATGACATATTTTTCCCTATGGTAAGTATTGTACTGAATCTATACTGAATCCCCACTGACTGTGGGGAATAGTTTTCTTGTTTTGATGGAGTTGTGCCATCCACAATCCTAGATATTAAATAATGTTTCACATTGTATCCTTTGCATCCCTAGAATAAATTACAATGGATGCTCAAATTGCTGCTGAAAACTACCCAGACTTTTCTTCTATTTCTGTTCCTCTGTTTTCAGCTGGTTTAAATCTTGAGAACATCTCAGCATAGCTAGAACTGAAAGCTTTTGGCAGCTGAAAAGCCATAATTAATTAAAAAAAGGGAGTGAATATGATGGTGGGGAGCCTGGCTGACCAAGCGCTTGCAGCTTGGGCTGGATTGGGTTAGCTGCTCGGCTGTCTTACAAAAACTGAGTCTTCAGAAGAACTGTCAGGGATCATTTCTGTCTTCTTTGACTTCTGTGAGGCTGGAAAGAGCAAAAAAACAGGGTTGTTTGTTTTGGAGGGGGGGTGTTGTTTTGGGTGTTTATTTCTGACATAGACAGAAGTGGGGAATGGCCTAGGGAATACATTGATTGGTAAATTCATATTTTTATTCAACAGTAAAAATTCTGGGCGCGGATGTGTGATGCCTCTGTTCTCACGCAGGTTAATTTTTGTTCAGTAACATTTGCGAACTCAGGCTGTTTCTCAGCTGTTGCCACATGCTATTCTCAATTCCCATTGTTAGGAAGTTTACTCCAGGTAGATCTTCAAATTGTTTTCCCAGCATGGCCTTGGGTAATATTTACTACCTGTGATACCTTTGGAATATTGTAGGCCTTTTCTGTACTCATGGGAAGCCACTTGCATTTCCTTTTAGAACATGCTTTGTTTTTTCCTGGCTGATATTGAGGAATGGGCTGTTTTGTATCATTATTGTGGCTGAAAGTAAAATAGGGCTAAGTGGCTCGGTGCATTGTGGCAGCCTGATCAACAGCAGGATACTTGTCCCGTGACAGGGAGTTGTTTTCCTATACGGAAACAGCCTCAGCTGCGTCTTAATTACAATACCACCTATACACCTACCAAGCCACTTCAGGCCTTCCTTTGGAGACATCTTTTAAAGGAATTAAGTCATTTGATGGTGACCAGACGTCGTCTTGAATTTCTGCTTGGGACTGCAGCCAGTTCCTGGCAGACCGTGTGAACTAGCAGCAGCAGATGAGAGCAGGCTTTTTCTAAACCTATCTTAAAAACAAGGCTCTTTTTCCTCCACATATCCCACAGGTAAAAGCTACCGTAGCAGGAGCAGGCTTTGACCGAGTATCATGTTTTTTTTTTCTTTTCCTCTTGAGAAGAAAAACAGGGTAACACTCTTTTAGTTCAGAGCTATTAAGAAAAGTGTGAGATACCCCCAGTGCAAAGGTCTTTTACTCTGAAATACTCTAGTAATCAGGATGGCCTTTCTGCTTTCTGTGAAGAATATTTTTTTAAAATTTTTGATCAAACTGAAGAGCAGTTTTCTGCTGTGAAGAACCTGAAAACGTTGGAATAGGAATCCATTGCCAAAAGCCTCCTAAAAAAAAAAAAAAGTTACAAATGTCCTCCACTATATTTTTTAGACCTCTACAAAAAAATTAACCTCAAAAAGTCAGATGTGGGTCTTTGAAAGCTACAGTGAATGTGGAGTAGAATAAAATAGGCAGAAAGTGCTCTGCAGTAAAAAGTAAGGGGGAAACCCTTCGGACTCAGAGCAGCAGGTCTGGACAATTATATAAGATGAAGAAAAGACTTAGTTTGGTATAGCGTTGCTTTTTGACTTAGAACTCCATTTGCAACTGTCATACTTCTTTCAACAAGCTATGGCAAATGGGCGTTCACAGAAATGCTGGTAGAAGTTAAAAGCAGAATTAGCAGCAGGTACCTTCTCAGTCATCAGAGATACATGGCTCCTGCAAGGAAGTTTATGCTCTGTTGAGAAAGCGCAAGCTGCTGTGGAGGAAGACAATTTCGAGTCTTTCCAAGCCTGAATTGTCAATGTAAAAAGGATGACTGATACCTTGTTCTATTATCAGCTCATTTTAGCAGAATCTCTTTTTAGTGGAGAAATACTTGTAGACATAAAAATGTGGTGAGAGTCACAAGAAACCAACATTTTAGCCTGTTGAAGCTACAGCTATATTTTAGGAGAGATGTGTTAATTTAGGAATTGGAGCATCTTGCCTGACCAGAATTTTGGAGATGTGCCGTCTGATCCATCTGGAAACGTCATAATCCTTAACCAACAGCACCGTCTTGGAAACATTTGTATTCTGTAGTCCCAGTTGTTCATTTTAAGTCGTAAAGAATTCCATGAGGTTTGGCTCTATATACATCTGAGTTGGTTTTTGATATGTGCTCTTGTTGCTTCGCATTTGAGATCAAATTACAGACTTCACGTGGCAGCCTGTAGATTTGTATATTTGAGATCTTGACACAGGGCTTCAGTCCTGGGATTTGCTACTTTGTTTTTACAGAAGCTGTGTAGAGTCTATTGCAAATCCTATTTATTCATTCATGCATTTAATGAGATGAAGTGTGATTTGAAGGGGGCTTGCTTCCTAAGGACCGGGTGGTTTCTTAGTTTTCATTGTGCAGCCTTGGGTTTTTTTAATGCTATAATTTTACAAATTCCTTTAACATCATAGACAAATGCATTGCATAAACTGGAAGTATAAACTGTTCAGTGTGGTATCATCAACTCTGGAAATAGGAGTAAAGATTAAGAGACTGCTGTTCTGGAGAACTGTTATCTTTTTAACCATTCCCTCTTATCTGTTTTCCAGAGAGCAGATTTGACCTCTGATAAAGATTTATACCTTGACAACAGCTCTGTTGAAGAAGCATCAGGCGTCTATCCAATTGATGATGATGATTATTCTTCTGGGTCAGGTTCAGGTGAGACAACATGTCACAATTTGATTTTAAAAGGTGTAAGAAGTAATGCAATTATTTGAGGAAAAGGTATGCAGTTTTCCTTCATAAGCTGGAGATGATACTTTCAGTGAGTACCATGAGTGCTTGGCTTTCTATTTACAGAGCACTGAGCATCACTGCGAGCTGAGTTTTAAATATGAACTTTCTGCTCTTTTCTCTTACTCCTTAGTTGCATCATTTCACTGTGGTATTTTCTCTCCTCTGTCCCTCTGGTTTCTGTGTAGATCTCTCTGGAGTTTAGAAATAAGGATTAGAGAAGGCTTAGTTCTCCCATAGCATAATGCCAATTTAGTAGTCTGTAAGAAAACAGCAGCAGCAAACTTGTTTTCTCTCATATGCATTCAGGTTGATGTAAACATTGCTTCTTTTTTTGTTGTTGTTCTTTTAAATTTGGAAGTCTAGATACTGCCAAAAACATTAGTTTTCTCTGAGGTGATTACATCCATATATTGAATAAAGAAATTCATAAACATAACATACTGAGTTCTCAGACTTAAACACTCATTAGAGGCATGTGGCTAGCTCATATTTTTTTCAAAAGACTGTCAGTGAAACCTCATTAATCATTTGTCTTAGAAAGCCTCTTTGTGGAGTGTGTTCCAGGCTAGCTGTGAGGCTCCAGCCATTAAAAGTTAAGTGCAGTATTTTATGGTAGTTCTGGAAGAGAAATTTCCTCATTGTTATGAGCATTTGCTGAGCTGTTGTGGAAATCCCATTCATTTTCCCACTGTGTTACTTATTTGTTTGTTACTGTACTTTTGTAATCTGTCTTTTGATGTTTATATATAACTTGTGAACTTTTAAAGGGTGAGCCCTTCTTGTTGCACCATGTCTTTGTTACCTTGTAAATCACAGCTGAGATTTTTCAGATGGATTATTGTTTTTCCTTTCTTTTGGAGGTTTAAAGATACATTAAAATAAAGTCTGCAGAGGTCTGAATGTGCTGCCAGGCAAATCCAGGCCCATCATTGGCACCTGAGTAATACCCTGCATTCTGGGAGTCCTCCTCAGGGAGAGTTTGACATTCCAATGTGATCGGAGGCTTAATTGGATATCCTTGCTGTAGACCTCTTTGAGGGAAATGTAACATTTTATTTGGAAAAAGCCACCATCTCTGTTAGATGTATCTACACGTTCTTTGCCTTTATGGGGGAAAATAAAAATTTTTTTGGAAAAAAAAAAAAAAAAAAAAAAAAAGTCCGTGATTTCATCTGGTTTCCAGGATTGTCAAAGGAAAAGTCTGATCTCTGAGAAAATTGCGCTTTCAGTCAGCATCTCATTCTGTCGTGACTTCAGATGCTGGTGACTTTGTAAGCTTTGGGAAAGGAGATAGGTTGACAATAAACAGCGGTATGGAGAATGGCCTGTTCTGGTTTTATTTCATCTCTCTGTGGAATTTGTTTATTTCTAATACATACGATGGGAAATGCAGCCCTGCTTTGGAAGTGGAAATGAGTATCCAAGAACTGGCTTCAGATTTTATTAACCCATCTCAGTGTTAAAGGAGGAGCCAGAAGGACAGAAAATACCTTTAGACTTCACCAGCAGTAACACCTTGGCTCTCTCTTCTCTCTTTTCCTGTGCTCAGCCTTGAGCCATCGCTGGAAGATGGAGTATATATAACACACATTCACACTACCTCTGGCAATCTCTTTCTTTCCTACAAGAAAGCAGGAAAAGTCTCACTGTATACTGTGGCTAGCTGAGTACCCCTCCAGAGAGCTCATGTGACAGTACTAAAATCAAATTCTTTTGAACAAAGAAAGAAGTCTAAGTTCAAAGAATCTTCTAAGCAATCTGTGAACGCAGTTTTATTCACATAAGAAAAAAATCTCAAGAGGGAAGGAAATTAGCATCCTCTCTGCCCTGTTTATCCTATACTTACTGCTATCTCCATTTTATGAAGTAGAAAGTGTCCTGCAGAGGTACCAGTGATCAATTTTCCTCACATTATGTTCAATATGTCTCCCTTTACTTGATACTGAGTGATGTAGTGTTCCTAGCAGGAAGAGCCTTCCCATTCAAGAGTAGTTTTCTTGCTATGTAATTCCACACCAAGGAAACAGATCCAAGATGACAACATGCTGATTCCTTTCCTTGGTATGAAAATTGTTAGCTGCCATCAGGCCTATGGAGATAAACAGGAATTGTCAGCACCACCATTAATGCCCTTACAGGTCTGCAAGCAGCATTGACATGGGCAAATGTCACTGTAAGCATGACACATTTCAAACTGGAAATTGTCTGAGGGCTTTTTCTAAGGAGAAAGAAAGGTGATGGTGTTCTGGTTTTTTTTCCTTTCATAGCCTCTTTAATCTTCGTGTACATTCAGCTGCTAATGTTCTGCTGCCCAAATGTTCAGTCCAAATCCTTTGGTCAACAGTTTCTGAAGGGGCCATGCCGCTTCCTGATTGTCCTGTATCAACAGCAGAAAATCCATAGTAAATTCATTAGTCCATTGTTTCCTTCTTGCAGTCTCCATCTCTGAGGAGATGCCTCAGTCTGGCATCATTCTTTTTAGTGTAGGTGTTTGTACATCACATAATAATAAAAGAGTGAAAAAAACTTTTCCTGCTTATATACAACTTGAAATGCTTTTATAACTACTGTTGCTTTTTTCCTGTGGCATAAAAGATCTTAACAGAGTGCAGGTACCTGGAAATAGCTGCTAAGCAGCACGACTACCTTTATGTTAAGGAAAGCCACCATCTCTGTTAGATGTATCTA
>NW_010139353.1:5499-6928 GCF_000699245.1 Pterocles gutturalis | reverse complement strand
CCTTCCAGCCCAAACCATTCCATGGTTCTATGGTCTGAGGGTTTGGAGATGAACTTGTAAGCTGAGCCCTGCTCCACTTCTGTGGGGCTCTTTGGTTCAGATTTTCATTTACTTCACCACCTTGCAGACAAACATGCGGTTTATTGCAACATCCCACTCAGCCGGTATGAAGCATTGGCACACGGGAAGGGCGAGTGTGGTTCCAGGCACAGCTGGCAGCGGTCAGTGGGACCATGGTTGAGCTATTGAAGGATTTGGTTTTGAAGGCGTTTAGCGCCCAAGCTCCCAACAAACACGTCTGCTTAACACTGAGCACAGAAATTGTCCCCTGAGATGTAGAAACCAGCGTGGATGAATTACCGAATTGCCAAGTAGGGAAATTCTGAACACACAGCTGGACTTGCTTTGTGTTAAGGAGAAAATGCTGTGGGCTGGGAAAAATGCTAGAAGGAAAAAAAAAAAAAAACACAAAAAAAAACCCAAAACAAACAACCCTAAACCCCTAAGTGCTACAGTCTGTTATTACTCCCAAAGCTTTGCTACAGATTTTAAGCCTTTAGGCGTGGTGAGCACACATGTCCCACACCAAGCGGTGCCCTTCATCCCTGGAGGGGCTGTTCCCAAAGACGCTCAATAGGATGCATCCAAATAATTACCCCGTTGCGTTAACGATGACTGCAACAGCCCTGCTGTGGGGGCTGGCAGAGCTCCCTCCCCACTCGTTCGGGAAGGCGCTTGCGATGGGCTGTGGTGGCTTTGGCTTGCGTAAGCTTTAATCTAAAGTTGGAGATGTTTTCAGCTGATCTGTGTTAATGTTGGGTGGAATTAACATGCATACGGGGAGACCACGTGATCCCTTCGACCTCCCCCTTTTTTTTTTTTCTCCCATCGCGGTAACGGATTCCTGCCAAATCGGAGTGGCTGGCACCCGGCAGGGCTGGGCTGCTGCCGCCAGCAAGATGCCCGCCGTCTCTATCCTTTACAAGGGAGCCATCATCATCAGCAGGTAATCCCCCCTGCAGCCGGGGCAGGAATCCGGGAGGGGGCACAGGGCAGCCCTGGGGGTCCCAGTGGCCACCTCTAGCCAAGGGTCATCTTCTGTGTCCAGGAGCAGGGTTGGGCGGCAGAGGTGGCTCGTGCACAGCAGAAAGAGCCGAGGACTCATCGCTAGCGGCTGCGGTTGGGTTTCTCGTGTCTCTAGCATTAGCGAAGCTCGGTCCTACTCCGCCGTTTGGGCATCAAATCAGGGATGAAAGTTGATCGTATCAAGTAGGCATCTGCTTTACCCAAACCTCCGTCCTTATGTTGCTTTCCAGCGTGCGTTGAGCTGTATCTGTTTGCTCGTGGTGGAGTTTCTTTGGTGATTTACTCAAAATACTTGGAAAATCCTGTCTGGGAAATTGAACCCATCTGGGCCCAGGGCTGCTCC
>NW_010139353.1:0-5484 GCF_000699245.1 Pterocles gutturalis | reverse complement strand
TCAGGCTCTGTTTTCTGACAGCCAGATGTGGCCCGTTGTTTGTCCGGCCTCTTGAACATGTGAAACATTGCAAGAATATCAAGGAGGCGTATTTTTAATAAGGAGAAAAAGCTTCCAGTCTGAGTGGCGGGTGTTACTGGCTTTGCAGATAGTTGATATTTTGAGAGGTATTTTGGATGCCTGCAAAGAGAAGTCCCCAAGGTTTATTCCTCTCCTGCATCCTGCTGGGCTCAGAGGAGCCTCTTGTGCCCCATGATGTTGTCCCTCCTCAGCTGTATCCAGATTTTGGATTTGATATTAATTCAGAAACTTCTTTTTTTCTTGCGACTTAAATCCTGGGAAGTGTTTTGGGAGCCCTCACCCCTGGTTTCCCTCCTGGTGTGCCTGGCTATGGGTCTGTCAGATCAAGGTCTGCCCATCCTCACAGAGGTGACCACCACGGGCCACCCATGGAGAAGCGCTGCTGGTCCTGGGTTTGGGGTCCAGGGTCCCCAGCCCGGGCAGAGTGGAGCTTTCAGTGTCATTTATCTGGGACACCCCCCTTGCCAGGAGGTGCTTAGGGAGTGACGGTGGGGTGGTTGGGGGAGCGACTTGTCACGGGGGAAACTCAAGCATACAATGTTCTTCCACCCATTTTGGCTTGCGATGGGAATCTCCCACATCGACCCGGCGAGGCAGGGATGGAAGCAGCTCAGCAGATCCCTCATCCCCCTTTTCCAGCCCTGCTGCCGGAGGGATGGAGACTCCCCACGTTACAAAACCCTGGGAGCAGCCCCTGCCCGGCTGTCTTCATTACAGGCTGGCTGTATTTGTGAAACTGGTTTATTCCCGGAACATCGGTCCGAGCTCTGATCTCATTTCCCGGGAGCTGGACAGCTGTCCAGCCCCGTTAATCTGGGGTAATGAATCACAGCCAGGCCCAGCAGATTTGCTGGGTGGAGAGGATGATGGCCAGCCCTGCACATATTCTCTCATTTATCTGTATAAACTTCAGGGGGGGTGGGAAGGGGGTGATTTTTGCCAGCGCAGGCTTAATATGTGGGGTCATGTCCCTCAACTTGCATATCTACACCGTTCCGCGGGCAGTGGGGAGGATGCACATGTTGGTTGGACACCTCTGTGTCTGTTTATTTTAGCCCCTGAAAGAACGATGCTTCTCTTCTCTCTTGCAGGACACTCATGGGACCGTACGGGATGGACCGCACCGTGCACTGCTTTGATTTCTACGACTGTGCAAACGGGCTGGGTGAGTGCTGAACCTCTGCAGGGGACATCGGGGTGGGCTGGGGCAGCTCGAACATCCCTGCCATCCCCTGCACCTTTTGTTGTGCTGTGCCTCCCTGTGTGAAGTCTGATATCTCGCAGAAATACCGGTTCTTGTGTCTGCCTGGGTCGAGCATCTGACAGCACCTTTAGCAGCTGGGAGGTTAAAATAAAGTCAAAATCCCAACTAATTCCCCATTGATGGTGAGCTGTGTGGGAGCCTGGGGACAGAGCCCTTCCCCTGAGCAGGACGGGAGGGGAAAAGGCTTTTTGCAATTTTCTGAATTAATTAAATGAGAATTTGAAATGAAAAAAATCTAAAACCTTTAAAAAAATTAAAAATTAGAATAATAATAATAAAATCCCAAGCACTACCTAGCTGTCTGCCCCTGCCCCACTGCAGGCAGCAGCCGCCAGGTGACACGGGGTGTTGCAGCTCTCCTGGGGACCAGGTTGTACGAGTTGTTTTTAGAAAGTTTGGCCTACGGGTAAGGGTATGAGCACTGAGCGAGTCAGACGTCCTTCCACGGTGCTCTGAACATCAAAGCGCAGAAGGGAAGGGAGAAGAGATGCTCATATCCATCAGAACGTGAGAAACAGATGCAGGTTTGTGAAAGTCATCCTGGAAGGATCCAGTGTGGCGTGTCATCCAGCCTCTGTGTACCCAGCAGTGTAATCGCTGGTGCTCCTTCATGGACTTTATAAAAAATTTCCATCCTGCATCAGGATTTCTCAGGGTCCACCACGCGGTCTCCTCTATAATTTTTAATTGTGAGTACAGCCCATCATCCCACAGAGCAGCTGCGGACGCCTTGGGGAGGTCCCTGGGTGACCATTTGGGGATCCCTCCTGAGAAGCCAAACTCACCAGAGAAACAAGGTCAGGTTCCCTGAGACCTGAGATTAATTATAGATTCGTTATTGGCTGTTTCCAGCTCTTGGGCTTTCTGCCACAGAGGAAAGGCTTTGCTGATCCTTCTCCTGGTCTTCTGTTCACGGTATTCACAGGACCTTGGAGAAATTTGCTTGGTGAATGATATTTTAATCTCCAGAGGTGGGTTTGGTTTAGTTGATGGGATTTTAGCTGTTGGCTTAGATTAGTTCGTTAAAGGAGGAGACCCAGAACAGCCAGACCGGGCTGATGGTGACCTCTGGAAGAGGTGCATGGATGTCACAGCCCATGGCCAGCCACTTGCTGGATCCCAGTCCTCCTCCTTCCACCCAGTCTATGGCCACAGAGTCTTGCAGACCCTCTACAGCATCTTGCAGCGTGATGCAGGAAGGTATAACAATGGGGATTTTCTAATGCCTTCATCAGCTTTCTTCATCCTCTCTTGTGAAGCCTGAAACACCCAAGACACGCAGTCATCCTCCAGAAATCACCCCTCTGCTGAGCCCCATGTGGTGCTTGCAGGAGCCCCGTGTCTGCCATAGGTGTGACTGCTCAGAATATGGGGGTTTTGGGGGGAAAAAAAGATCCCTACATGAGCTGCTTGTGTTCAGATGTGGTATTCCAGCAGAGTTTCTGTAGGGCATCAGCCTGGTGCTGGCGTGGCAGGTCAGCGTTCGGCCCCAGGTCTGTTCCTCTGTGGCTTTAGGTGGAAACCCACATGTGAACCTCAGCAGAAGTTCAAAGGGGTTACCTGGCAGCTCCTCCAACCCGAATTTGAATTAAAGAATAGCCATCAAAGGGAAGTGCTGATTAAGAAGCATTTCTCAGAAACACAGAGATCCCATTATCTTGACCTTCATCTTCTTAGGACAGGCCAGTGAGTGATTCACCTCCGATCTGTCCCTTCCTCCAGACAGAAAAAGCCGGCCAGGGCTGCGAGATCAGCCGAGGGATTACGGGAAATGTAATCGAACATTGCTAGCTTAGGTGCCAAGCGGGTGGCTGCTCTCCATGCAGACCGCCTGGAGCACAGCACGGTGGCCGGTGGGGTTGGGATGCACCGGAGATGATCATAGTTGGGCCAAACAACCGGATTAGCCAGGACACCCCTTGACCCCTGGTACAGAGCTGCGCGGTGAGCCAGGAGCAGGTGAGATTAGAGCCTGAGAAGTTGAGAACTGTGACACTGGCATTAGTGGAAGTGGGATTAGATGAGCCAGAGAAGCTCGACAGTCTTGAAGAAATGCATAGGATCCCTAAGAATCTCCAGCAAACACTGTCTCAGTCAGTCTAGCCTGTATGCCCACCTGGGGTGTCCCCATAAATGTTTGTTCTACAAAAGAGAAAATACTGGGGTCATGGGCATCGGCTCCAGGACCTTTGCCAGAAAGGAAAGATTAAAGAGATCCAAAATAGGCTAGATTATCTGGCCCTAAGTATGACTTAATAAGCATTATACCAGGACTTTGATGCTGTGATAATTAAAGAGCCGTTATTTACCTACACTGGGTCCCAAATATAAATTTGTTTATAAAATACGAAGACTCCCAGGAATCCTGCCACTAAAATCTTTGACAATTCAGGTTTGTTGCAACCAGCCCCCAGCTGTCCCATGGCTCGGTCTGAGCCCTGGCACAGGTGAGCTCTTCCTTCTCCTCCTCCCCATCCTGGTGGGGACTCCCCGGTCCATGTCTCGGGGGGCAGGACCAGCGCCCGTGGTGCCTCCATGGTGAAGCGATGGGTGGGAGGGCAGCGTGGGCAGACCCTGGCAGCACCCAGCCAGTTTGCCTACAAGGGAATTAAGTCAGGGATTTTTCCACCCCCTCGTCAAAGTTTGAGCGTGTCTGGGAGCAATACTGTGAGTAACAGCAAGATCGGATTTTCTCCTGACATCGGTGGGGATAAAGGAGGATTTGTAGATACTTCAGCTATATTAAGCCATTATTTCAATTGATTCGTGGGCACAAAAGGGAAATGAGTCATTTATTGGTTCGATACCTCGGCAGAGGAGCCTGGCACAAGGTGGTCCAGTTGGGCTGCGGGGTGATGCTCCAGCTGCGCCTCTTCTGAGATGCAGATGTTGACATGATTTGGCCAATGCCTTTTATCATTCCTCACTACTTCATGTTCTGGTGTGAGAAAGACATAACGACTTTTTGAGTCACCATCTTGGCTTAAGCTGGACTTCCAGTCCCGGAAACCAAGGTGGCTTCACCTCTGCAGGACTACCCATGCCAGGAATTTCCCAAACCCACCCCAAGTGTGAGCCTGCTCCACAGGGTCTCCTGCCAGCTGGTGGCAAAGCCCACCAGCAGCCACGACAGCCTGGTCAGGAGCTCAGAAGCTTTCCAGCTGAGCATCCTTGGTGATGGGCATATTTTACCTCCTGTCAGAGGGCTTTGGGGCTGCAGCATCTCATCTGCAGGTGCCTGACCTGTCTCCATGCCTTGGTGCCACTCGGAGATACCTCTCTTGGGCAATATCTCAAATTTTAGTGAATTTCTTTTGAAAATGCAATGGAGAACAACACTGGTGGGAGAGAATTAAAGAGGTGAAGGGAAAAGAGACTTGTGGGGTGAGATAAGAACAACTTAATAGCTAAACTACAACAATATTGGAAAAAATTATTATTATAATAACAGTAATATATACAAATGAGTGACACCCAGTGACACTGCTCACCACCCCATGGCCAAGGCTCAGCCTGTTCCTGGTCAATGCTCCCAAAGCAGGGAGAGTCCCGAAACCACGATACAGGCAAGGAGATAAGAGCCCCAGTGTCTGAGACTGAAACGACCCTGAGAGAGGGACAACCTCGAGGGAGACAACCTGGAGCAAAAGAGAGAATTTCTGGACAGACTCTCATCTCTCTTCTGACCATTGGCCAGTTTGGGTCTCAGTCCTAAACCTGAGGTCAAATCCTGGGCTGGTCACTGGGGCTGTGCTCCCTCCCAGCTCCTCCTGCCCCTGCAGACACGGGCACAGCAGAGAAGCTGGAAAGTCCTGGACTGTCCTGGCAGCAGCTCTGCCCATCAGTGTGTGATCAGCTTCTCCTCAGCACAAACCCAAACCAGCCTCACACCAGCTGCTGGGAAGAAAGTGAACTCTGTCCCAGCCAAACCAGGACAAAAGGTGACTTGAGAGAAAAGGTCTTTCCCAAGAGGCAGCTGAAAACTGCGAGGGTCCTTGGAGCAGGGCTTGGGTTGCAGTCAGATGGGAACTAGGGATGGAAATAGTGCTGCTGTCCCAAATGATCCTGATCCAGGGTCCACTCCTCTTCCCTCCTGCTCCTTTCAGAGAGGGGTCTCCTGTTTTGGGGAAGCAGCTGTG
>NW_010139352.1:0-5028 GCF_000699245.1 Pterocles gutturalis | reverse complement strand
TCTCTTTGCTTGTCTGCTGACCTTGGCAGTAGAACAACATACCGTCTTTTATCAGCTCTTCTGAGCGTAAATCCAAAACACAGCCTCTTGCTAGGTATTTATGAAGAAGAGGGAGAAAAAAAAACTAACAGAGTTAACTTTAAGCAGTCTGTGCTTAACCCACGACAGAGGGATAAAGAATGAGGGCTTCTGTTTAACATATACTCTAGGAGACTCAGACTTTAAACACATTTCCATCAATTACAGAGATACACTGTGTGATTTTGGATAAACTGTCAAACATCTTGGTGTTTCAAATTCTGTCTAAAAAATGGGAAAATAGTAATTCCCAACCTTATTATGTGGACTACCGGGCAGGAACTTCACATTATACAGTATGAAGACTGTATAATTCCCAGAAGAAAGAAAGTTAAGAAAGGATTTGTACTAACAGCACTCAGAAGAAGACAAACGCACAACCCAAGATGATCTGAATGCCAAACACCTTTGAGATGGTGTAGAAGAAAAATTAACAGAAAGCAGACCATCTCTTTTCCTTACATCTACTTCACTGAGGCTGTGACTGAAGAACAATTTGCCTGCATGTCAGTTATACCACACTGTTTCAGATGTCACCTGAAAAAGGAAGAAAATCTGAAAATATGTTATTACATAAATGTTTTCTAAAGATCCTCATTCTCTAGTATTGCATCAGCTAAGGACAAGTCTTCATTTATTATTCACTTAATTTGAATGGACTCATATTTGAGACCTGTATCAGTTGTCACTAGCAGAAACTATATGAAAAGGTGACCCTCTTAGATTTCCAAAGCCAACTGGGATGTAGTAATGCACACACTGTAACCCTCACTCACTCATGGAAAATGGCCCTATATTTTCTACTACACTCTATCTTCAAAGACAGTAAATCCACACAATCCTCGGAGGTAAAATTTCAGGTGTTCTGAAAATAACCCAAAAATGCCCAATGACCACTTAATGCTGTTTTAGACATTTTAGTAGTTTGCTGTGAGCATCAGACCCAAAATAATTTTCAACCTATCCAAATAACTGTGGTGTTACAGTTGCACATTACAGATGATGAGTCAACTCCCATCTGAATGTGCAATGTTCTTGGCAGACTTTGACTTACCCAAAAAGATTTACATTCTGAACACAGATTTCTACAAGCCTCCTCCCAGGCAGCATGAGAATAGGCAACTCCTTCTATATTTAAAAGCTGCAGCCTCCCCTTCCTCTCACTAAATCCCATTAAAAAGTTATTATAGGTCAAAGCTACACAGTGACAGCATGTTTTTTTCTTTTCAAATATAAAATAGACTACATGTATAAACTTCCCTAGTAAAACAGGCAAATTTGCCAATACTAAAACACTTGAAAAAAAATTGAAATAATATGGAAAATGGACAGCATAGCCAAGCTAGTGTGTTCATCTGTTGCCTTTACTTCACAGCAGTTAGAAAAAAAAAATTACAGTTTCATATCTAAAAAAACTCTGGAAAAAAATAAAATTGAAGTAAATACTTTGATCTCAACAATCTTGACGTAAACCATTTTATTTTCCTTTTTTTTTTAGTGTGTCTTTCTTCTGAAACTCAGTTACAATGTTTTAAGTATAGAATCATTTAGAAATTTCCCTTTTATATTTGGAGAAATCAGACTAGTAATGTTCAGTAATGAGTTCCTTTCTAACCACGCAAAAATGGACAATTTCATTCGCTACTTTAATTTGAGGTATGGGCCACACATTCATAGAATCATAGAATCATTAAGGTTGGAAAAGACCTCAAGGATCATCAAGTCCAACCCAACACCACCTAACTCACTAAACCATGTCCCTAAGCACCACATCTACACGTAACACGATTGTAACATCACTTTACCAGCAATTAAAAACCAAAAGTTTCTTTTAGTTAACATGTAAGCAACTTAAAATAATTTAATAATTGCATTTATGGTATTTGTTATGTAGGAATTTGCTTTATACTCAAAGTAACAGAATTGTTCTAGTTCTGCAGACAGACATATGTACTTTTAGATTAAACTCTACTTTTCAATGCCCAGTGTATTCTCCAGTTTATCAACTCTGTTATTCCTGTTGGAAACAAGATTTGGTGGATTGTGACCTTGTTGTGATTTTGAATCCTTGGTTAGCAGCCAAACACCATAACGGCTGCTTGCTCACCCTCTCCCCTGGGAGAATTAAAGGGGGAAAGGGAAAAGAGACTCGTGGGTTGAGATAAGAACAGTTTAATAACTAAACTACAATAATTTTGAAAACAATAATGATGATGATAATAATAGTAATATATACAAATATACAAATGAGTGACACACAGTGATACTGCTCACCACCCGATGACCAAGGTTCAGCCTGTTCCCAGCTAATGATCACAGAGCAGTGAGAGTCCTGAAATTAAGATAAGAGCCCAGGTGACTGAGAGACCAAGACAACCCTGAGAGAGAAGCAACCCAGAGGAAGACAACCCGGAGCAAGGACCACCTGGAGAGACCTGACCCAGAAAGAGAGAGTACTTCTAGACAGATCCTCATCTATGTGACATGACGTGCATGATATGGAATATACCATTAGCCAATTTGGGTCTGAATCACAAACCTAAGGTGAAATCCTAGTCTAGTCATTGGGGCTGTGCTCCCTCACAGCTTCTCCTGCACTTGCAGACAGTGGCACAGCAGAGAAGCTAAAAAGTCCTTGACTGTCCTGGCAACAACTACAAACATCAGTATGTTTCAGCCTTCCCCTCAGCACAAATCCAAAACACAGCCTCTCACTAGCTGTGAAGAAAGTTATCTCAGTCTCAGATGAAAACAGGACATATATATATGTGAGATCAGAACATATCAATGGTTCATACACTGAATTCTGTATGCTCAAAAATGAGATGCTAACAAGTATCAGTACCTATTGCAGAAATTATTCAACAAGTGATCTGAAGTTATGAGGACTGCAACAGAAGCATTCCACAACCTGTTTGTTTATGGTATTTAACAGGTAAGAATATTGTATCTGGTGGTCAGGATCTATAGCACAACTCCTGGTCATTGTGCATGGCAAAATGTCTTCCCCTGACACCTTCTTACAAAAACAGCTGAGCAGTCGGCAAACTGCTCATTGATAATTCACTGATAATAAAGGAAGCAAAATTCAGAATACAAGTTATTTACAGACAATTGATTCAAGCCCAGTGCTTGGAAATACATTCAACAGATTTTATTCATTAAAGAGCTCTATTTTTCCCTCTCTATATTAAGGAGTCTACTTTATTTACCATCTAGTTAATCTCTTTATCCTTCCAGCTCTTTCTGCCCTCCCACTCCAATACTGACACATTTCAGACTCAATAGCTATTTAATTAAACAAACTTTTTTTCACAGAAATCTTGATTTACTGTGCAATGTCACGTTAGAGCAGACATCCAATAGGAAAGATGAAAATAAAGGAAGTCAGCACCTACCATTTAATTGATATTCACTGTGAATTTCTATTGCTAATATTTGGTTTAATGTTTATGTTGGAGAACAGTTCAGTACTGATGGAAGTGGGACAAGAGTAGATCTGCTCAGCTTCACTATGCTGGACAGAGAGGGTTCAAGTTTTTCTGTGAAATTCGTTTTATTACACGATCCCATTTGATTCTCACCCCCCCTTGAGACTCTAGTTCTTTGCCCCTCAAGAGCAGGCTGCTGATCTCTCACAATGAACATTTCTCCCAAATACTCTGCAGAAAACATTCTGCTTGGCTGATCTAAGCCAGGAGTGGGGTGCAGGAGAAGAGGAAAAGTCAGTGTCTTCGAGCCATTTTAGATAGGTTTCCAATGCACTCAAAAATCTACCTAGAAAACTCGGGGTTTTTTTGTATTCTGCTACTACAATATTCAGTTTTCCCACCACAAAACTGTAGTAGTTCTGTAGCATGGAATTATTCTGCTGACATTTCACACAGCCCACATTTCAGCCAATTACAATTATTTTACCATGGGCAGAAATACAGAAGGTTGACAGCTCAGTGATTTACAGGAGGTTGTGGATAGAAAAGCACCTATTGTAAGTCATGACAAAAGCTGATTTAAAATCCTGAATTATTCTGTAAGCTTCAATACTGCTTTTTCTTTTTTCTTGCTCTAAAAAGTGACATTGAAAAAACAGACAAGAGAAAAGCAGATTCATAAATTTACCCCTCAGTCTCATTTAAGGGACTCAGATAAATTGAGGTCAGGTCATGAATCATCTTTTAAATAATCAAACTCAACTGAGACTTGACAAACCCATCTTTGGTTTGGATATCTTTGCTTGAAAAACCTTCGATGGATTGATGTGAGTAAATTTTTTTAAAAATTAGTAAAAAGCCAGACAATAAATTTCCTGAAATATTTTACCAGCCATAAATTTGTGGGTTTTCTCTGTTTTCCAGCAGTTTACAATACCACACTGCATCAATTCAATTAGGTTGGTTAAAGGCATTCTTCTTGCTACAAATGCTTCTCAGTTGTGGAAATATCTGTAACTAAAACAAGATTATACATGATTGATATTTATGGGCCACTCTTACTGTATTGGAAATTGAATTTCAAGGAACCGGACTTTAACCTATTCTTTAAATTCTTTCTGTAGGAAAGGATATTTGCTTACCAAAATAACTCTCAACTGACAGCTACTTAGTAGCTCAAAGTCTAAGCCATTCCCAGAAGACAGATGTCTGCATCTTAAAAACCAGCACCACTATTAATAGCAAGAGTAAAGACTTTATACAGAAAGTCAAAACAGAAGGCAGCATAGAGGATAACACACCACAGCATCAACCCAAGTGAAGTATTTTGGAAAGCCCAACACAATCAGGCAGTACAAGCCAGTCATAACTGTCGTGTATTCATCTTCCTCCAGGGTGATTCCTTGACACTTTGCTGGTTTTCTCTTGTATTCTTCCCTATAACCCGAACTTTTACGAACATCACAAGAGACAAAGACTAGTAATACAAATCAGTCAGTCATCGAGATCAGCTGCTTAG
>NW_010139351.1:973-9047 GCF_000699245.1 Pterocles gutturalis | reverse complement strand
ATCCACCTGGTAATGTCCTCATAAAAGGTCAAAGAGATTTGTTCAGTAATATCTATATTGCACTGATACTAAGCTAATGCCTCTTCTTCAAAGAGACGTGTAATCTTAGAGTACTTGCCTTTGCTTTGAAACTGCCTTCAAATCGTTTTTAGTTCATCACAGACACGTTCTCTTCTGCCCATTGCTGTCGGGGTCAAAATCTCAGTCTCAGACATCAGCTTCTCTGTAACAATGAACTGTTCCTATCTGGATTCTCTTAAACAGTGTGCTGAGAGACTCACCAGTTGTTAGCATGTGTTAAACAAACAGGAAGCCTGCGGATAGAGAAGACAAGTGTTTCTCAATTTCTACATGTACTATTAAGAATAAAGGGAAAACTTTGGAACTGGCTTATCAACACCTGTCTCAGTACTGGAATCCTCCTGCAATTATTTTCCTTTTGTGTTTTCTTATTTGACCCAGCTAGAATGATGTTCTGTTATTAGAGACACTCATGCACCAACTGACAGACACCCTGCTTTTGAATTTATGTCTCAGCCTGTCTGTCAAGAGTGCCACAGAGCTGCATGATAATAACTCCTTCTGTTTCGATCGGATAACATCACATGGGAAAGTGACTGGCAGATGGTCTTGGTAACATTGTGTTTCAAGGTCTTTATGGGCCCAGAATGGGAACGATGGTCTAGATAGGCACAAGCTTATATGATCTTTAAAGTTCACGGGTATCCCACTGGGATGATGACATTCCTACACAACTAGCTCACTTGTTCAGCTCATAACTTTTTGTAGTCTGAGCTGACCTTTTCAAGTGTCTTTTTTAACTGGAGACAGAAAGAACAGAGACTAATCTACGTTAGTCTCCCTGGTTCTGGTCAATTCATGACCCTTGGACTACTGGGTTTCTATGAAACTTAAAAATAATGTTACTTTTGGCTCTTATTGAAGTTGAGAAAAAAATAGTGTTTTATGAATTTGATGCAGTCAGAATGGGGGAAAGAAGCACAAAAAATCAATGCTTTAATTTCATTAAACATCTGACTTGTCTTAAAAGGTCATTAAATTTTCCATTTTCATTGAATGCTGAACTGTCAATTTATAACTAGAGGGCTGTCATATTTATCCCTTGCTCCATCTTATAATTGACAGTGAAATTCATTTCCAAAATAATAAAAAAAAAAGGCACTTAAACTGTGATATGAATAAGGTTGGATTTAACAAAGAAAACATTTCTAAGAATGAGTTTTAACTTGTCATTGCAGTCTTGTGAATGAGGGAGGAAATGTTAATAATTTAATATCTCTCCGATTCTATTAATTTTTTTAGCATATTATCATGTCAGTCATTTCCTATCTTGTGTCTAACTAGTAGTTGGACACTATTATTACAAAGATTTCCTATAACTGGTAAACTGAAAGGGGGAGTATTTAACATCTGGATACAATGCATGAAGCTTGAGAATAAGAAGAGTTTCTTGAAGAGTTGTTTTCTTTTCAAGCTCTAGGTTACAGTCCAACATCCTTATGGTATGTCTTGACCTAGTCATGAATCACCCATCACTATGTCACTTGCTTCCACTTCATCACTGGAAAAAGATAAATCAGTTGAGCAGATAACAATACTTAAAAATGTTTGGATATTGTTCTAGAAAATTGTGTGTATCCAAAATGCCTAGAAGAGTTCATTTTTTAAAATCCAGGTAAATTAGGTAGACTGAAAATTGTGGTTCTTATTACAGTACAGAGAAAATATTTATACAGGTTATTTGTTTTCTAGATACAGGAAGAAAACTCTTGATTGTTTCCGCCACCCCCCCCTCCTTATTCAAGCAGGGCATCTGTTGAAAAAACAGAGAAACCCCCAGGCAGTATCCAAGTGTACTGGTTCCAGTTATGATGGAGACTATAGTCATTACAGACTCATTTACCTGCCATATAGGCAACTGAATGAAACTGAACATTGTGATGTTTCTATTAGTTTCTTTTCCTTTTAGTAAGACCTTGTGAAACCTACTGACAGTCTATCTTTCCTTCTCTCCTCCTCAGCAGATACTCAGTGTCAACTCCTTTTAAACTTCTGCATGGCTTCAACAGTTGAGAATGCTTTGGGTCTTACTGGACAACACTGCCCGGTGTTGTGTTTGCTCTCTGTTACGTGCATAGGCTAAGTGATACTGACAAAGCACAGATGCTGCCCATTACTTTCTAAGCTCAATGAGCAGAACTCTGTAATGTAGACTGAAAGGTCTAAACCTTAGCAGTGAACAAAGATGTCAGGGAAATACAGTAATGCAATTCAGAAACACGATTCTAATTTTCTTTAGCAATTTCGAATGTTAAATTGATCCTTTGAGATGTATTAAATATAATAATTAAACTTGCCTGGGTGACCTGAATTCTGCTCTGGTGTTGGGATGGTGTGTTTCTCCCTCCTGACCTTAGTTTTCCCTTAACCCTCCTCAAGGGATAACGACCAGTGGCTGTCATAATGTCTGTATCTGGTTGTGATGGATGCATCTGTCTCAACTGATAACAACACCGAAGCCTAGGGCTAATTTCAGGAATGTGTCCGCCTAACCACAATGGTCAATGTCTGATTCAGGTCAAATTTGGAAGAAACTAGTATCTATAGTTGGTATGCAAATATGACTATGAGTCTATCATCTGCTGTGGTTTGACCCATCTAGCAGGTAAAATACCTCAGCCTCTCACTCACCCTCCCCCCTCCTGGGGATGGGGAGACAATTAAAAGAATAAAGGGAAAAAAGATTAATGTGTTGAGATAAGAACAATTTAGTAACAAAGCTATGATAATATTGAAAATAATAACAATAATAATAGTGCTAGTATACAAATATACAGATATACAAATGAATGATGCACTGTGCAGCTGCACACAACCCAATTACCAAGGCTCAGCCTATTCCTGGATAACGATCCTGGGGGGCAGGGAGAGTCCTGAAACCACAATCCTGGAAAAGAGCTGACTGAGAGAGCAAGATGACCCCGAGAGAGGGGTGACCACTGGAGAGAGAGACACAGAACTTCTGGACAGATTTCTTGCTGCAACTGATCCTGAATAAGTGACCAATAGCATGATAAATTTTATAAGCTTAGCTAAGATGATATCTTAGATTCACTGTGCATACATAAACATGAACTGTTGACCGTGTCAGGAACTAGGACTGGATCCAGCTGCACCTAGACTCCTCTGAGTAGGAGTTTAGAAAGCAAGGAGATTCTCTGAACCTTGTGATTCAAGGGGTCTCCCTGACAAGTCTGACTTACCCTGTCCTCTATGCATGCAGTAAATAATCAAGTGTATCTTGCCATCAAATCTTCTTATACACTATATACACATACCTACACACACATGAATATTTTATCAGTCTTTTTACTCAAAAGATCAATTTCCAATAATGATATTTATCAAGTAGATATGTATGTCACAGTTAAGATTATGTCATTGTTGGCATCACAAACTTATTGAAGCTGTGAAGAAAATGAACAGGATGATATTAAAAAGGATGAGCACATGGATTGCCCAAGGGATTATAGGCAGTCTGTAACTGAGTCATAGTATAGAATTTACAGTCAAGAAAAAGTGTATCAAGAACTCTGCGTCTGATATAAAAGGATGATTTGTGTCTTAAAAAACTGGAGTATCTGAATATGTTTACAAAAATAAATAGGGGCAGATAACAAGATTTATCCCAATGGGGATTGATATCAAGTATAAATGTTTTAAAGACCTCTAGTTTAGAAAGGAAAAGAGAAAGGTCAGGCAGTGAATAACCTTTAATGGAAGTCACTGCTTCTCTGTGAATGGCTACATGATTCTACTGAAAAGTTAAGGAGGGAACATTTTTATCTATTTCATTTGTTTTAAGAGTTTAGCTGCTCCATTTCTTTATTTATAGAAAATGAAATATATTTTAAAGTATTAAATCTGTACTGTTGTAGCATTTATTAACTTTACTAGAAGGAAAGTAGACTATATTGCTATACCAGGATTTTAGCGATTTTCTATCTTCTAATCTCCTTTCACTGTTACTACTTACTGAGAACATGCTGTTTTTACTGGAATTACTCAAGGCAAGCTAATTACATGACTCTAAGGAAGTGATTTGTTATGCAGACTTTAAACTTTCAATTTCATAAAGTGGCTTTATAATGTCTTAAGAAAGAGGAACTGGGTACTTCTAACATAAGAAATAGCAAGGAACATCGAAGCTTGATTTTGCCTCCAAAGAAACAAATGGGAATATAAGAGACTGCTGATATTTCTCCTCCTGAAGAGGTTAGGGTACGGACAAACTTAATTTCTAGTAGATGGTTTTACCTACAAAACCCAACACCATTTGATGTCACCTGCAAGGATTCCTTCTAAAAACGACTGGGAGGTGTAGGAGTGGTATTGTACATTACATTTTCTCCACATCTTGTAAGTCTGGGGAAAATTACAATATGGGTATTTTTTTAAAAAAAGTGTCTTACATCAGTGACAAATGTATGAAGATATTATATGAAATTATGTTATTACTGCTGTAAGCAATGGTTTCAAAACCATTTCTATAATTAACAAGGTTTAAAATGAAGTTGTGTTTAGAAATGGATAATATGATGTAGCTACAGCTTCCATTGAGCAACATACAACTCTGTAATGTCTTTACTAACACATAAATTATTTAACTTAAATATTTTTAATATAGCTAGTCTTGTCTCAGATTATTGCACACTGTACTGATGTTACAACATTGAAGACATTTATTATGAAATTAAGACACAGGGTCAAATTTACTGTTAAATCTTAGTGTGTGAAGCATTAACTCTGTTAAAATTATACATAGTTATCGTGTAACAGGTGTTTTGTTGTAGAAGATAGATCTCTGCTTGCATAATATTTTTGAATATTTCAAGATCTTCAGACCTTGGTGTATGACTTTTTTTCAGTATATACACTGAAAAGCTTTATGTAATGATACTTATCCTTGGTATATGTGAAAATCACAGCCAGTATGTCTTTACCAATTCTTCCTTGGAACTACATAGAAAAGCAAACAAGTATTCTTGAATAATAATGTGTTCATGGTAGGTGACACGTAACCTGTGACATGATTTTTGGCACTCAGATTTTTAAAATTACTCATGTTTCATTCCTTTAAAGATAATCTAGAAACAACTTGTCTGATGAGAAAAGCTTGCTGTGACGTTTTAATAAGTTCACATGATTGATTTCTTATTGCTCTGTTCCTCCTTTTACACATCATATTCTTTCTTTCCTAAAGTGACACTGTGCTGCTTTACTGAGCTATTTAGTGTTAAAGTGTAGGTATTTCATCACTCAGATAAAGATCTATAAATAGTAATCGTATTTACCAAGCGTGATCATCATTTTTCCTGGTGTGAAAGGGTAATGAAAATGTTGTAGCAGTCCAGCAGGTTTTATGCAATGCTGCACTTACCTGCCAAACTAATATTTTATTGAATTATGTCATCTAAATTTGATGGGTGTCCATGAAAACAGAAGCAGACTTATGAAAAAAAGGGGAGAAAGAGGAATATTTCCAAACACAAAGAATCTATGAGGAAAATTGGAACTGAATTATGAGCCGTAAATTATGATGTTTTTTAAAGATTATAGGTAAGTGGCATCTTCCCTACAGACATCTCAAGGGAACTTTAGCTGAACTCTATGGAAGGAGGTGGCCCCCACCCCTTCGCTATGTAGAGAGACAAGAATCATGGCCTTCTGAATATTTTTTCTGGGGAAAAAAAAAATGTTGCTAACCTTTAAAGAAGGTGTCCTTCACAACTCTAACATTTATCAGGTTTTAGAGAAATTGTATTGGACAAGTGCTAAGTTTCAGGATGTAATATGCTAGTGATTACCTCTGGTGCTGGAGTGAAAAGCCTAATGCTATGCCACTATGAGTCTTCAAAATTCCTCGATTTTGAATGGATAATATTTGAGCCTTTCTGTCTTTTTAGTTTAATAATCCAACCACAGTGATGCGTAGTTTGCATAAATATGGTATTTGGATACCTAACCTTAAGTATTTCACATCAAATGTCACCAACCAAGTCCATCAGTTTTCTGCAGAACCAGTCTTACTGCACCTTTTCATTCTCATCTAGCTCAGCAGATGTACAGAGATGATTAGAAATAATAAAGATTAAGTAAACTTTACATTTTGCATAAGAAATTAAACCTCTAATGTTATGACTTGGATTCATGAGGGATAACAGCAATGAAGATTAATAATCCCCATACATCACATGAAATAATTATCACCTCGACTTTCAGTATGGGTTTTTTTTCCCCACCATGAGTTTTTTTCCACTCTGTGTTTTTCCAACCACACAGTTTTCACAGCTGGTCACTGGGTAGAAGGGATATCCATACAAGTAGATTCAGGATTGCACTGCAGCTCTACCCTGCTTCCTTCACAAAATCAATCATTCTTATTGTGAATGAATAAATTCTAAAGACAATGTTTTGCACCTTTCCTGCCATGTACATTTAAAAATAAGCAGTAAAGATAGTACTTTTGCTCTATTTAGCAGTAAACTTCCTACAATATGTCGTGAGCATGAATTGACTGGGACAGGAACTCAAAACAAGTGCTCAGCTCAGTAGGGTAAAAACAGTGCCACAAAATGGGAAATGAGTAATTCTGTGGAGGCTGAGATTGGATTGTCATGGGAGTACTTCTGATCCTGACTTTTTCTCATGTGAATGCCCACACAAGAGACACAGGTAAGAGGCAAGAGTGCTGTGTGGGAGTCAAAGGCTTTTAATGCTTCAACAGCCTCTGTGCTTATCTTAGACAGCTTTATGTCACTTCCTGAGCCACTTACCATTTGAAATTGTAATTTTTTTGGAACATGACCTGTTCATTGGTGTCTCCTGTATATTCCTAGCACACTGATATCTCTGTGTTGGTTGAAGCCTCTGATTTGCTTTTTTCTTACCAACGTAGGTAGGTTTTTGTTTTTGTTTTTTTTTTTTAATCACTACATAATAAGGTTGTAGATGTTGAATTCCCTTTGGTGTTGCATGAAAAAAACTCTTTTGCTGAGAAAATGCCATCAGAGAGGTTTTATTTCAGTCATTAGAACAAAATTGGTACCTCTGATGTAGGGAGAGATATATTCTCTGAAATGACACTGCACTTTTGGGAAATCTGAAATACGGTCACAGAATCACTGAATGTTAGAGATTGGAAGTGACCTCGAAAGATCATCTAGATCAATCCCTCTGCTGGAGCAAGAACACCTAGATCAGGTCACACAGGAACGCATCCAGGAGGGCTTTAAATGTCTCCAGAGAAGGAGACTCCACAACCTCTCTGGGCAGCCTGTTCCAGTGCTCTGTCACCCTCACCGTAAAGAAGTTTTTCCTCATATTCAAGTGGAACCTCCTATGTTCCAGCTTGAACCCATTGCCCCTTGTCCTATCACTGGATGTCACAGAGAAGAGCCTGGCTCCATCCTCCTGACAGTCACCCTTTACGTATTTATAAACATTGATTAGGTCACCCCTCAGTCTCCTTTTTTCCAGGCTAAAGAGACCCAGCTCCCTCAGCCTTTCCTCATAAGGGAGATGCTCCATTCCCTTAATCATCTTTGCGACTCTGCACTGGACTCTCTCCAGCAGTTCCCTGTCCCTCTTGAACTGAGGGGCCCAGAACTGGACACAATATTCCAGATGCGGTCTCACCAGGGCAGAGTAGAGGGGGATGAGGACCTCTCTCGACCTACTAACCACACCCCTTCTCATACACCCCAGGATGCCATTGGCTTTCTTGGCCATGAGGGCACAGTGCTGGCCCACGGTCATCCTGCTGTCCACCAGGACCCACAGGTCCCTCTCCCCTACACTACTGTCCCACAGGTCTGTACCCAACTTATGCTGGTACCTGGAGCTGGTCTTGCCCAGATGCAAGACTCTATACTTGCCCTTGTTAAATTGCATTAAATTTTTCCCTACCCAAATCTCCAGCCTGTCTAGGTCTTGCTGAATGGAAGCACAGCCTTCTGGCATGTCAGCCACTCCTCCCAGTTTCGTATCATTA
>NW_010139351.1:0-880 GCF_000699245.1 Pterocles gutturalis | reverse complement strand
ACAGGCCTCCAGCTAGACTCCATCCCATTCACCACAACTCTCTGGCTTCTTTTCTCCAGCCAGTTCACAATCCATCTCACTACCCGATCATCCAGATGGCACTTAATCAGTTTAGCCACAAGGATACTGTGGGAGACAGTGTCTAATGCTTTACTGAAATCCGGGTCCTTCTTCTTGCCCTTTTTGAAGACTGGAGTGATACTCAACTTCCTCCAGTCCTCAGGCACCTCCCCCGTTTCCCACGATTTACCAAAGAGGATGGAGAGTGGCCTAGCAATGACTTCCACCATATCCCTCAGCACCTGTGGGTGCATCTCATCAGGACCCATGGATTTACGGATGTCTAGATTACTTAACCGGTCCTTAACCCAATCTTCATCTACCAAGGCAAACTCCTCCTTTGTCCTGACTTCCTCTGGGGTTTCAAGGGTACAGGGCTCCTCAGGACAGCCTCCAGCAGTATAGACAGAGACAAAGAAGGCATTTAGTAACTCTGCCTTCTCTGTAGCTTCTGTCACCAGAGCACCCACCTCATTCATCAGTGGGCCTACATTGCCTCTAGAGTTTATTTTGTCTGCAGTGTATTTGAAGAAGCCCTTTCTATTACCCTTGACCCCTCCAGCAAGGTTTAATTCTAAGGAGGCCTTAGCTTTCCTAGTTGCCTCCCTGCTCTCTCTGACAACATTCTTATATTCCTCCCAAGTGGCCAGCCCCTCCTTTAGACTCTCCTTTTGCACTTGAGTTTGCCCAGCAGATCCCTGTTTAACCATGCAGGTCTCCTGGCACCCCTTCTCAACTTCCTACCCATTGGGATGCACTGATCTTGAGCTTAGAAGAAGCACTCCTTGAAGGCTAACCAACTATCTTGGGCCTCTTTACC
>NW_010139350.1:1198-4325 GCF_000699245.1 Pterocles gutturalis | reverse complement strand
ATGGCTTCAGGCTGTCCCGCTCGCCGTCGCACAATTGGCTCCTGTGTCTCAAGCCAGGGTACGCACCTTCATGAGTCTGAACAATCTGGGTTTCTCCACAGCCTGTTTTTCATGCGTTTTTGCACATATGGAATTGGGTTTATTTAATAAGCCCGTCCTAAAGTTGCCGTGCATTGCCCTGGTGTGAACATTTGGTCCTGGCTCCCACATGCGGTCTTGCCTCTTCTGACAACAGGCTCTGCCAGGACCAAACTGAATTTTTGTTCCTGGAGTAAGTGTGCGGGTGGTTGTAAAGCTGCGGTGCTGGGCTGTGAGCATTGCGTTGAAGGTCCAGCAGCAGCAGCACCTCGTGCCTGATGTGGCACTGTGACCTGCAATGGGACAAGCCAAAGTAACTGTCGCTGTGAGCCGTCGTCCCTTCTGCTGCTGAACTTGAAGCTGCTTCACTCAAACTAATTTTGATTTTTTTTTAAAGAAGATTTACTGTTTATGAAGAAAGTAATTTCTAGAGTAGCAGAACCCCCCTGACCAGCACCATACTTCTGCTGGTGTTGGTTCCACTCTGGTTGATGCCAGTTACGGAGCGTGGCCCTTGTCAGCATTTGGGGGAAGAAGTACTGGAGACAGGGGTTACTGGAAGAGGAGGAGACTTGCAAAATAACTGCTGGAGAACAAGGTTGTCTCACTTACTCCATGTACTGCCAAAGGATGAAATCCTAGCTCCGCTGAAGCTAGTGGGAGTCCTGCCACCGTCTCGGCTGGGATTTCAACACGGTGTTTGTAAATGCCTGAAATCCAGAGATCCTCCTGCCCAGGAGAATGTGTGAACTGTATGAGGACACAAGGAGTAAGTGAAGAATAATAATAATAAGAAATACCACTGGTAACGGTTGTGTTCATCTGGTGGCATTCATCTAGAGTTTGTTATATTTAAAAAATGAGACCATATGGAAAGTATCCTGCAGTGAGCTGAGGGTGGGACCAGTTGAAGTAGCGACGTGTTAATAAGGAGCTGGAGCTGAGCGTGCTGGCTGTGTCTTGACCTCCCTATATAAGCATGTTCCTTCTAATATGAGTGCTCAAATTGGCCACGGTTTGTCCCAAATCATTTTGTTCTTTGTAAAGCACTGCCTCATCTGTGTTGTCAGAGGTATGCTATTTGGATGCACATCATCATTCTGGGGCTCTGCGCGTGGCTGCCAGCATTGTCCTCGCTGGAGAATGCATGAGGTGAACAGCCCAGGAGAGGAAAAAATGAGACTTACCCCGATCTGCTGGCCAAGATGTCAGCATCAGCCCAAACAACAGTTTTCTGAAGTCTGGAAGAAGCTCAGAAGCCTTTCTCTGGATTTTGGAGGGATGTGAACATTCTTGGGGTCTCTGACTGGTGAGGGACTTGTGCCGTGCTGGGGTCTGGGTGGTCTGGGCTGGTGGTGGGGCTGGCACTGGGCTCTGCGGGGCTGTGCTCCCCACGTTGGCCACGTGAACCGCGGTGCTGGCGGCGACTGTGGCCGACATCCTGCCGCTGCCTGGGGAGGCTGCCGGGGCTGGAGCGCGTCTCCTCGGGAAATCTGATCGCTGCTGACATCTCGCATGGTTGTGTGCATGGCCTAAGAATAACGAGCAGTCATTGGCTGTGATACGGGCTAATTGACGTGAAAATATTTACAAAAGCCAAACCCCCAGATCTTCTGATTACAGATGTTCCCTCTCCCAGCTGGATCAGCTGTCCCGCAGCCCGTCTTGAGCATCGTTGCTCTCCTTAGTGTTTGCCAAGGAATGTTGTTTTCTCCACCATCCCTCCTGCCGTCTTTCAGAAGAGCTGAGGTGTCGTGGGGAAATGAGGAAATCATATTTCTTGCATTTTCTGCCTCTGATTCTGCTCTTTAAATAAAGAACTGCTCACACTGGAAACTCCCTTCTCAGGAAGAGAACCAAACAGACTGAGGGGAAAAGCAGCGATGTTGATAGCCAGCTGTCCGGCAAGGTTCAGGGGACGGGGAGAGCTTTCCAGCAGCTCTGCTTGCAGCACGGCTCGCTCTGTTCACTGTTTGTGGTTTCATGTATGGTGAATGAAATAATGGGAGCATTTTAGACAAACTGCTGGGGACACATGACCAGCTATTTTATTTAACGTTTGGCTTTCTGCTTTTTGGCAGATGCTTTCAGCTCTTCCCAAAACAGTTTGAGTTTTTGTTTATTGACTCCTGCTGTGAGGTCCTGTACATTCCGAGTTCAGGAACACCAGTTGCGAGGTGGCTGCTTTCCTCGTGCGGACCCGCGGCGTTTGTGTTCACGTCTTGACGGTGCTGGGCAGATTCGGAGAGTTTTCCTGGTGAGGTTTGCTCTTCGTGGCAAGGATGTGATTTCTAATCCAGCAAGGAAAGCTCTGAAGATGGGATATTAAAAACCCATTTGTACTGGTTGAACCAAGAATGGCTCTGAGCCCGGTTTGGGTCATTTCTCTGAGAAACCTTTTGCTTTCACGGAATGACTTGTTGCTGGTGCTCTCAGAGGCATCCTGTTTCCTTTTAGTTTGACAAAGTATTTTTATTCAGTGTACGTGAGGCCCCGTGGATGTTATGTGAATTCCCAGAGTTCCCAGCCTGACCCCGTGCAGCAGTGTCCCCTGTTCCCTTTCTTCCCCTGCGAGCAGAAGCGGTTCCATTGCTGCAGCTTCTCAGTAACAGTTGGGAGGAAGCGTGGAACTGGAGAGGTTGGGCTGGCCACAGAGAGCAGTTCGTTAGATTATAACGGCTCATTCCAAAGCTCAGGCAAGAGGAGCACAGATGAGAGCCTGGGTTGTCCTGTCCAGCTCCCCTTCCCCTCTCTACTGGCTGGAGACCCCACTCAAGACGCTGCTCCACCAGCCCCTGAAGCACTCAGCCGGGGTTTTCTCATTTCCAGTTATCTGAGCGATGCGGCGGCTGTTGGGCAGGTGACAGCGGTGCAGAGGCAGGGGCCACGTCCAGCTGCTGGAGAGCAGGAGCGAAGGGGTTAATCATCGAGTGATGGTGGGCACCCATCAGGTTTTTAACAGTTTAGCTCTTTCTTTGTAGATTTTACTGTGGGCCAAGGAAACGTGTGCTTTTCTGTTCCCAGTTGCCCATGCAGTCGTTTCTAGAAG
>NW_010139350.1:370-1137 GCF_000699245.1 Pterocles gutturalis | reverse complement strand
ACAATTAGCGATCTCTTCCCATGAGCACCCTCCGCTTTCCAGCCCTGCCTTCCAGAGCTTCAGGTTTTGGGGTCAGGCGCTGAAGAGATCTTTGTCTGTGATGGAAAACGTAATTGGCACTTGGTTGATGGTGGTAATTAAAGGCCAGTTAATCCCCAGTAACAGACAGGGCTGGTGCTGATGCTGGTGATGCTGTTGGCCAGGACACTGCTCACAAGTGGTGCTGGTAGAGATGGGGTGGGTTTGGTCTGGATTTCCACTGGCAGCAGCCTGTTGGGTTGGGGTTTGCCGGGGACCCGCTCTCCCAGCCCAAGTGCTGGGTTAGAGGGGATGGCAGGATGGGGGCTGTTGGGATCACAGCAAAGCAGCTGCTCTGTCGCTGGGCTGGGCTCCAGCTCCACCTGGGCTGGCCTCCAGCTCCACTGCGCAGGCGGGAGATGATGGATGGATGTCCTCCTGGCGCTCCTGCCCGTTCCCTAGGCAGCAGGCACGAAGGGCGGAAAAAGGCTTTTCTGCCTGCCTGGTTTTTTTCATGATTATCTGAAAAGGCTCCTTGGGAGTGAGTTCATTTAAATTGAAAGGAGAGTGCCTCTGAAATGCAGGAGCAAAGTAGCTGTGGAAGCAGGGGAGTGACAATGCAGGCGCGGTCGGGGGCCGCGGTGGGAGCGGCTGACTCATGGAGACCCCTGGAACACTGGAGAATTTTGTTTTCTGTTACTGCTTCTGTCTTCGCATTAGTGAGGCCAGCAGCCCTTAATTTTGTTTTC
>NW_010139350.1:0-300 GCF_000699245.1 Pterocles gutturalis | reverse complement strand
AGCAGCCCCTGGGGTCCGTGGCCACATCCATTGGTCTGTGTGACTGCTGGTAGCCAAGTGGCTGCAGGGTCATGGCCGGCGGCTCTCCATGCCTGGAGATGGCCCTTTGCCTTGGCACGCCCGGATGGTGCTGCCCTGGTGGAGCAGTGCAAGGAAACAGCTCGAGGCAATGCCCTGCAGGCATGGGGGGAACAAAGACGCTGCTGACCAAGGTCAAAGCATGCCTTTCCCATGCCTGGATGACCCGGAGTGTCCTCCCCCTCCAGTGGGACTGACTGGCCGCCCTGGGGTCCCCCATGG
>NW_010139349.1:0-2407 GCF_000699245.1 Pterocles gutturalis | reverse complement strand
TGTACATATTACTATTATTATTATCATCACTATTATTCTTTCCAATATTACTGCAGTTTAGTTATTAAATTGTTCTTATCTGAACCCATGAGTCTCTCTTCCTTTCACCCCTTTAATTCTCTCCCCATCCCTGGGGGGCGGTGGGTGGCTGAGTGGCGTTGAGTTTTGCTGACAGCCAGGACAAACCACAACACTCATTCCCAGGCGGCGAGCGGCGGGCAGGATGCAGCTGCACCCGCTGCACCAGGGCGGTGTGAGGAGTCCCTGTCTCTGCAGGTGCCATGCCCACCACCGCTGCTTTCTCCTCTGGACCCACAGTTCCCCCAGGAGCACAGAACGCGGGGTCCCTAGGCCCTGGGCCAGGCCAGCGCAGTGGGGCATCCCAGAAGGGGACAGCAGTCGTCTCCCCTGGATCCCTCTGTGAGCAACCAGCACCTGGACTCTTCTCTCGCTGCCAGTGGTGGGGTCTCCATCCGACCACCAGCACTGGGGAACATAGTGCACAAGAGCCTCCTTCACCCAGACAGCCATTTTCGGCAAAGGGAGGAGTTCCTGTGGCCTCTTGGTTTATCCTTGGCCCTGACAGCCCTTCCCAAGGTGGCCAACAAGGCAGGAGGACAGCAAAAGGACCAGCAGCAGGATCAGCTTCAGTCCCGCCAAAGGAAGCCGCTGGCCTTCAGACCAACGTCGCTACCACCCAGCGCCAGCGTGAAGCCAAACTCACGGACACGAGCCGGCCTCGTGCTGCAGCGCCTGTCGTCGTCTCCAGGCAGGAGCTGAGCCAGGAGGTGCGCCGCAAGCTCTGGATGCACACAGCAAGGAAATGCCTTGAGACGAAGCTGCAAAGGCTCCCCGTGGCGGTGCAGCAGTCCAGGGAAATGCTGCAGCAGTCGCTGCCCAAACGCCCAAAGACTCAGACTGCTCCCCCGGGGCCACACCGTGCCCGTGGCCACTTCCTCAAACCCCAGCGCTTCTTCTGGCTGGACCAGGTCACACAACAGCAGCACAGGGCATCCCTCCCCTGTGCACGCCCTGTGCACCTGCAGCAGCACCCAGCACCTCCCTGGGGCTGGGCAGCTCCCCGCCAGCCTCCCTCCAGACGCTGCGTTGGAGCAGGAGGGAGATCCTGTGGGCGCTGGATTCTGGCTTTCAGGACATGGCCTGTAGCTGGGGAAGGTGAGATGTGCCGCAGAACTGCGGTCCTGCACGACCTCTTCTCCCTCCATCACACCTGCCGAAGTGGAGTGGGAAGGCAGGGAAGGGGCCGAAGGTGCCCACCACAGCAGCCACGATGAGGAGGCATTGAAGCGTCTCTGGGAGGGACAAGTGTGGGAAGACGAAAGCGAAGGAGAGGAGCCAGACAGGTCGCTCCTAGAGTCCCAGTAAATCCTGTTTCTAGCCCTCCTGTGGGAGTCGCTGGATTTCTGAGAAGAGCTGGGAAAGTCAGGGTGGGCTGTGCCTGCAGGCTGGAGGGGAGCGAGGAAGGGGTGTCCTTGGGCAGGGGGTGCTGGCTGCTGTGCCACAGAGGCATGTGAGCACCCTTGACCATCTGCTCTTTCAGCCCTTCCTCCTGGGAGAGATGCCCCCGTCCCTTCACCATCTTCCTTTGCGGTCCTTTCCAAGACACTCTCATCCGTGTCTGTCTTGACTGCAATTGTCTGGGGCTGTGGCAGAAAATGGTGCCTTTGCTGAAGGTCGGTGGCTGTGTTTTGTGTTTCCCATAAAACCCCAACAGCGTTAACCCCAACCCGCAGGGCTGCGATGCGCAAGTGCCCCCCTGCCCTTGCAAACACGGTGGCTCCTGTTCTTTGAGATTCTCAAAGCTCGCCTCCTGGTTCTTTCTACACTTTGAACTTTCCCCAGAAGCGCGTCCTGCTTCCGTCTCCTTTCCCGTCCTGAAGCAAGTGCTGAGGCTGCAGTTTCTGCAAGGGCTCGGCCCCAGGCGGGGCTCTGGGGAGGAAGGGCTTTGTGGAGGAGTCCTCAGAACCTCGCCCGTCCCTGTCCTCTCTTGTTGTTGTTGGGCAGAGGGGCCCCAGTCCCTCCTCAGTGCTGCCCAGTGACAGGCCAGGGGCCAGCAGGCACAAACAGAAGCAAAGGAACCTGTCCCTAACCATAAACAAACACAACTTGTTTATTGAGAGGAAGGCCAAGGCCTGGAACAAGATGCCCGGAGGGGTTTTGGAGGCTCCATCCTTCTTGATCATCCCAGGCTGACAGGAGTCTGTGATTTGCCACGAGGGGAGACGACAGGAGGGCTCTCTGGTGTGGGTTTCATTCCTTGGCAGCAGCAGGGGGGCTGGCTTGGTCCTCTTCACCGCCACGGTCAGAGTCAACCCAGGCTGCGACTGTCCCATGGCATAAGCACCCCATTGTGACTGGCCCCGAAGCTCCGTGCCTCCTCGGCACT
>NW_010139348.1:0-18510 GCF_000699245.1 Pterocles gutturalis | reverse complement strand
GGGCTTTTCCCCGCGCCCTGTTTGTGGAGAGAATTTCCCTCTTCTCTCACTTTTTTTTCTTTTGTGTGTGTGTGTGGGTGTGTCACTGTGTTAATCCTAAATTCCGTCTTCCAGGTCTTTTCTCGCTTTAGTGTTATGTAAAGACGTTATTTTATAGCCAGTCCTTGTTTCCTCTTCGGTGTTGCAGTGTCCCGACCGGTGGCTGTTAATATTTATAGTCGGTGTAAACAGTGACTTCCAGTAGCACTGAATCATCCATAGCGAAAACAGTGCCACCTGGCATGCCAGAAATAAAAGGGGCTTTTTGTTTTGAAGTGCGAGACTTCCAAGTTTTCTGAATTCATCAACTGATTGCTCATTTGTCCGTGGAAAACAAAAGGTTCTTCCTTCCCCCACGGTTTCTCCACCGAAGTCTACCTCTTGGTAGTCGGAGAGCAACAATGAGATACGAGACCGTACGTGGGAGGAATGCAGAAGAGCTTAGTGCAACAGAACAAAAGGGATCTGCCTTGTCCACGCGTGCATCAGGGTTTGGGACGTCTGGGGCTTCTGGTGAGCCGGAGGTGCACGGGCAGCTGCAGGGCAGCTGAGTCCTGAACTAGGTTTCTGACACTAACCACACAGCAGAGCTCTGAAACTGGGACTATCTGCTTGCTCACTACT
This sequence comes from Pterocles gutturalis, assembly GCF_000699245.1. NCBI lineage: Eukaryota > Metazoa > Chordata > Aves > Pterocliformes > Pteroclidae > Pterocles > Pterocles gutturalis. The sequence continues at coordinate 17,847 of NW_010139348.1, read as the reverse complement.
AGATGGGTGTTGAAAAGTACATTGCTGAATGAAATCAGCTTCTTAGCAATGTACCATTTATCCCTGCACGGTGTTAGCTGTTCTATTTGTTCTCCTGATGCACCCAGCTACTGGTTTGCTATTACTTTACTTTTTTGCTAAAGTGAAAAAAATTTTGATGATGCTGATACCATCTTCATGTGTGAAACGATTTTTTTTTTTCCCCTCGGATTTCTGTCAGTTCTTCCAAAGTGGTTGGGGGAAGGGGTTTCTAAAATCAAAATAGCCCTGAACAGACCCAGCCCAAAGCTTGAGAAGCAAGTGAGGTAAAACAGATTTTAAGTTTAAAAACAAGCAAACAAAAACAACCAACAAAGCCAAAAGGTATGAGTATTTCTCCCTGGGTAATTGTGACAGAAACATATAAAGTCATCAGTGTTTTCCATTCAGACCTTCCAAAAGCCAATTAAAAGCATTTTACATCCAGGACAAACCAGTAATTAGGCAGACATTTGTAACAGAGTAGATTATTTAGGCTTGGCCTCGAGTTCCTTTCATTAGAAATAATGTCCATTGTTCATTAGTATTTTACACAATATTAATTTTGTTTACTTTCTGTAGTTTTTTTTTTCCAGAGGTTTTTTTATCAGTTTTGATATGCAGTGACCATTTTCTCGTCTTCCTAATGTAAAGGAAACTTGAAATTGATTTGTCTCTTTTAAATCCAAACCTCAAATGGAACACAAAAGTGTTCTACCAAAAGCACTAGATAAAGAGAAGGACTGATATGTAATGCATCAAAGTGGCAAATCTTTAAGTCAGTCAGCAAGAGTCAACCAGAAGCACAGACTGGCATTTCAGCATCCATCCGTCAATACATATGCTGCAGCACAACAGCAATTGCAGTATTTTAACACCAAGAACTGGACTGTGTCCAGGAATGTGGATAAGACACCGAGAGGTGAGGGCAAAAGCCTACAACGAATACTCAGACAAGTAACACACAAAGAGAAATGCTTTACACTGCCAGAGAAGGTGGTCAGTTCCTCAGTGAGACTTAACAATAGTTACTCTTTTATTTCTGAGCATCACCCTCTGATGGAACAATGGAGCATTTTAAAGCAGCAGGAAGAAAATCACCAGCTGTCTTGCCATTTACTATTAAAAGAATGTTGTAAAGCAAAACCCTCATTACGGACATGGAGAATTACAAACTTAACATCCACCCGCACGCTTGCAGCATCTCTGCAAATTTCAAACTGTGACACCCTTTCTAATGTCTGGTGAGTTAGGACAATGAAATGCAGCAGCCTGTTTTTTAGAAATTGAGCCAGCTGTGCTTAGGTTTTCCTACAGAAAAGAGCATAATTGAGGGAACACAAGGAAACGCAGTGATCTTTCCAGACAGGTGCCAAGTTATAGAATAGATAGATGCACAGCTCAGGCACTTCTAAAGCATACCTCTGACTGGAAGCTTCAGTGGCTGCAGAGCAGTAGGGAGGCTGGGTAGTACTGTGGGTGTGATCACCTACTATTCCCATGATAATAACCAGCATTCAGTATCTCTGAATAAAAATAGTCTAGTCATCCAAGAGGCTTCTGGAAAGAAAGACTTAAGAGATTAAGAACCAGATGCCAGTGACATCAAAAGAAGTCCAGACAGTGTTTTGGAGATTATTTTGTATAACAAAAAAGCTTTACAAAAAAACACAAACAAACAAAGCCACCCTCACATAACTATTTATTGATAAAGCTTTAAAAATAACAAAACCACAGTTGAAAAACAGCACAGACAGAAGTACAGTGTGCTAAACTCAATTTATCAAAAAAATGGCATGATGCTCTATTGAAAAGCGTGTTGAAATGTTTTACCAGAAAACCACTAGAAAATATAGGTCTCTCTGAGAGACACATAGGTGTGTATGCAGCTTTTCATCTGTAATAAAAGAATCCCAGGAAAAGTTACTTTGTTTTATGCTGATTAGCTCCATCCTCTTGAAAAAACTTTACTATTATGAATTTTTTAGATAACATCTTCAATGGAGGGCAACTCGTATTACTGAAGGGATATGCATGTAAGCCTTCTTCAGATCTGGAGCAAAACCAACAAATTTCAGACTGACTGTCTGTCTGTCTATCCTTAGAGCATTATGACTCCAGTCCCATCATGACTCTTATCACCATAGGGTGAAGCAGTCTAATTAAGTGGATCAGAAAATCTCTGGACATGTCCCTCTGGTTATATTCTGTGGGGATAGATTTTAACTTTCTCTGCCTGAACCAGCCATACTATAAAGAGACCAGGTCTTTGTTTTTATCCACCAAAGGAAAAGCACATTGGTTTGACGATTCCAGCCAGTCAGAGGACCTTTCATTTGAGCAGCTGCCCTAAACTGTGCTGTCTGAAGGTAGGAAGTCAAACAAAAAAAAAGACCCATGTTAATGGTTAGGTACCCCCCTACTCATACCTTGTAGGGCCCTGTAGTGCTACTGAGGATTGCCTGTCAGTCAAATTGTGTTCAGCAATGTTATTCTTCTAATGTGTAGTTAACAGTCATTTAAGATACTGGTTCTGATCCCGTTAAAAAAAATCACTGAGAACAGCCCTACCCCAGCTGATTTCAGTGGAAGTAGGATGAAGCTCCTTTATGTACAGATTTCTAAGTCAGCAGTTCACTGTACACATCAATAAAAGGCCACTCACCTCCAGGAAGCTACCACCATAGAAAATTGTGAAAGAATCCTTCCTGGAGCTAGGCAGATGTCTTACCCCCTTCCTCTTCTCTCCAGATAAGAAACCCCACACATCTAACATGTTCCCAAAGCTGAAAAAAATCTGCTGCATTTCTGAAATACCTTGTCCTGTATCTTGCATTTTCTGCAGTGATGCCATAGGTAACGCCTTAATGCCTTTATAACCCTGTGCAACCTAAGTACTGAATGAGAAGCAAAGCCCACATTCTTGCAGTATCTAACTCTTGGTTCCAGGTAGATCTCCAGTGTCCTTTTTCCAGGAATATAAAGGTTTGGTTGCTTTGGTTTGGGTTTTTTTTGGTTTTTTTTTTTTTTTTTTTCAGATTTTTAAAACACTTTATACTAGATGTCACTCTGCTACCCAGCTAGTTTCCTCCTATATTGCAGAGAGGATTTCATCTGTCTTCATTCTAGATGGAACAAGTTTATGGCTTCTTGGACTGCATGCCTCCCAGGTAATGCAAACCAGACTGATGAGAGGCAGTATTTCTAAGAATGCAATGTATATTGTCTGAATGGTCATATCTGAAAGGCATCATTGTCTCCACCTCCCCTGTACGGGTAGACCACAGGTTAGTTTTGTGCCTTATTTGTTCATTAAGGAATTACAGCTTCCTCCCTTCCTCACAAAACTGACTAGTAATTTTGTACTGTGATGGGAGCAGATTCTTTCCTTCTCTGAGGAGAGCTTGAGAAGCTGGAAAGCAGGACCGCGTTTCCAGGGCTAAATATGGAACCACTCCCACCTTCGAAATTCATGTGGTACCTTTATTATTATCTATTAGTAATCTTTATTATTAACTATTTGTTATTATTATTCTCAATAGAAAAACATCCAAGCTTTAGGAAGCTCTCCTCTAGTGCAGACCCTTGCAAGAAATATTTTTGCCAGAATGGTACATAGCTTGTCTGCGAGGACACTAAACTGCACTCCTAATGTCAATTTGCTGACAAGATGTACTCGTTTTGGTTGGGATGGAGTTAATTTTCTTCGTAGTATCTAGCATGAGGCTAGGGTTTGGATTTGTGCTGAAAACAGTGTAGATAACACACAGATGTTTTAGTTGTTGCCAAGCAATGCTTACATTAAGACAAGGACTTTTTCAGCTTCTCAAACCACCCCTGCTCTCCCAGCTTCTCCTCTACAGCCAGGACAGCTGACCCAAACTGGCCAAAAGGATATTCCATACCATAAAACATCATGCTCAGTATGTAAGCTAGGGGAGTTGTCTGGGGGGCACGATTGCTGCTTGGGGACTGGCTGGGCATCAGCTGGCAGCTGGTGAGTGGTTGCATCACTTGTTTTTCTTGGGTTTTGGTTTTGTTGTTTTCCTTTTCATTACAATTCATCATTAGTAGTTGTATTAGTATTCTTAGTAGTATTATTTTGTTTCAATCATTAAACTGTTCTTATCTCAAACCAAGAGTTTTCTTACCTTTTTTCCTCCAATTCTCTTGCCCATCCCACTGGAGTGGGGAGTGAGTGGCTGTGTGGTCCCTAATGCCAGTTGGGATTAAACTATGACAGAAGACTAGATGAACATGCTTGAGTCTCTTAAAACCAAGAACAATGCTGTACATTTAAATTACTTCACAATGCTGACAAAATTTTCTGTTGTAGAACTGGTTTGATTTAAAGGTGGCAAAATACAGGATACACGTTAAAAATATAGATGAAAGGACAACCATACATTTGGTTTAACTAAATTCATAAGGAGAAGCAATATATGATGTATTTCAAGATTAAAGTAGGACCTACAAACAAAATCTATGGTTGATGCAAGACGCTGCAATATTAATTGCAAAGCGGTTGGTTAGAAGACTTGGAGGAGACCGGCATAGAAGCAATTTTTTAAGCTTTGCTGTGAAGGATGGAATTTCTAGAGGTGATGGATGCTCACACCTCTGCCCACTGTGATCAGCAGCTGGTCCAGCACTGTCCAGGACAATGTCCGTGGCTTCAGAAGAAGCATCAGTAAGCCCTGCAACAGGTATTCTACCAAAAGACTGACTTTTGCTTGCGACATTTATTAGCTGGAGCTTGGCTTTTGTCCTTCAATGCAAATGGCTGCACTTGGGGAACACCCCCCCCCCCCCCCCCCCCCCACCAATCAAATCCAAAAAAATTCCAATGCATCCTGTCACCACAGCTACAACCAGAGCAGCCAACACAAATTCCTGGCCAAAGCAGACACTAAAATATTTGCCAAGTTCCACTCAAGTTCAGCTCTCTTTTTTTTTTTTTTTTTTTTTTCACCCTATGTGCACTTCCTTTACAGTTTTCCCCATTGCTAGTTAAGGACAATTTTTATTAAGTGAAATTATTGGAGTAAAATTTAATGAACATAAGGACCAAGGCACCTGCAAGGCAAGCAGTTCTGCCCATGTAAACTCCCCTTGTATTGGGTTATTTGTGTTTGTTAAAAGGACTTTTAAATGGACAAGTATTTTCCTCAGTGATGTCCGTGCACCCTTAAGTTGCACTGAAATTCGGATCTCTCTTTCAAGTGACTTTTAGGGCACCATCTGAAGTGTGACTCAGAGCACACAGAGGCTGAAATAAGGAGGAATTACTAACTTTTCATAGGGTTGCTCATCCTAATTCTATTCTCAGACACCAGGGATTACTCATGCTCTTCAGAACATATTGGTGGCATCCTGCTATGCTGCTCATTAGACACAAGGGTCTCAGAATAAAACCTGGTAGCCAGGAAGGCAGGATGTGGTAGCTACTGAGTAGCAGAAGCAGCACACCACCAGGACAGTACAAACTGCATATACTTTACAAAACATAAGCATGCCTGCTCCTTTCACCCTGCAGCACTTTCTTAGCTAAAATCCAAGCAAGCTACTTTCAGAAGTAAATTTGTCTCCAAGAGTTGAAATGGCTTATATGTTACTCTGGGGGGAAAGAATCTAGCTGAATAGGGACAGACACACATACTTGAAAAAGAAAAACCATTTGCAGAAGAAGTGAAGACAATCATAGAAGAAATTATGGGGGGGAGGAGGAGAATAATGAAAATATCTACCTCACACCAGAAAAAGAAAAAGGAAACTGGAAAAACAGTTACTTAGATTGTTGCTATTCAACTTTTTAAAATTAAAGACATAATCATCTCCGGTGTTTAGGGATTTTTAAAGTGCCTTAACATGATTGTTTGGCTTTTCTGATACAGTCTTTAATTATTTCTGATTATGTAAATAAATCACTGGTATTTTTTGTAAAGCATTTATTTCAAAGCTAATATTATTGTCACTTCTGGTGTAGATCCATTTCACCAACTCTTATATTCCACCCATCTAGTCTCCAACTGGTTAAATGTTGATACATGGTTAGTCAACAGAAAGGAATACATATTTACATGACATAATTTGTTTGCTCTATTTTGCACATCTAAAGTTCAATGAGATGAATCATGCCCTAAAATTGCCCATCAACTGAAAAGTTCCTGGATGTTTAGCTCTGCTACAGACACCTATATTGTCCATGGGGAAGGTTAGGTGAAGCAAATCCCAGCACAGATTTCTAAATCTCTTTTTGTTTTGAAGGAAATGCTGCCAAATCTCATACTATCTGTGCTCAATTGTTCAGCATTATATCCTGTTTTCTTGTCACCTGCCTTGTAGTCAAAAATGGGATCCACATTCTTCATTGTTACTTGGGCATGTTAATTTTAGTAGAGGTTCTTTTAGGACAATAATATGTCCTCTCTTTTCATGTATTTTTTCTACACAAATCCAACTAGGTACCAATATAAACATTTTCCTCTATAAAATGTTTCCTATATAAAGTTTTAACCCTGTCTCAAAATTCAATCCTTTCATACAAGATTTTAGTTCATTATGATCACCAGAAAATCCTTTTTTTCTTTTTTTCTTCCCTTTTATACTAAAACTGAAGATAAACACATATCCTCTTTGCCTGGAGCTTGTTCAGAAGACCATTTTAAGTCAACAGATGCTGGGAAAATCCTTTGTTACTTTTCACCAGTAAAACATGTTCTGTGCCATTTTTCATTCTAGTTTACATGTATAACTACTACATGTTCAATTTATGCACATATTTGATTTAAATGTATGCTTAAAGTCTTTAGGACTTACGTGTGTTGAAGATTTTCCAAAATCAACAGCAAGTCAACATATCCCTAAGTGGAAAGTCACATACCTCTTATGTTAGGCTTTTCCTACGTCTCATTCCTCTTATGTTTGCACTAGGAGAAAAAATCCACTGAAGTCAGTAGAAGTGCAGGTGCAAAAAACAGGTTAAAGGCTGAAAACAAGTTTTTTGTGCCCAAAGGACAATTGCACTACTGAAAATCGTCAGGCTGAACAGGAGAGGCAGCAATTCGTATTTACAAGTAGGACTTTTCTCACCGTCTACACTGCAGTGACCTTAGGCTTGAGAAGTGCTATGAGGTGCTTAACTGGAAAGCACTATGGGATTATAAGGAGCAGTTTAGAAACAAATCTGAAAGAAAAGCATTTTCTAAAGCTAATTAAATGCTAGGAGTTTTCTCTTTCACCATCACACCTCAATTAAAAGGTGTGACTTTAGGGACTCTTTCTATTTAAAGGATATCTTCGTGATATTACAGGAGAGGGAACAGAGATAATAAATTACACAGCAGCTGTTGAAATAATAACATCCAGCCTGTAAAGACATTTTTCCAAATCACTTCACACATCCGTCACTTCACCAGTATTGCATCTGTATAATGAGTTAGTTCTTACCTTTGCCCTCTGGGGTGGCTCCCCATTCTCATGAACCGCCTACACTGGAGTTACGATTCCAACTGTGCTATGAAGTCTCTGCAAAGGAGACCACAACTCAGCTCCAGCAAAGAGAATCTGTAAACGGTGTTGATAGCTGACTATGGAAGACTGCAGCTTACATGGTGAAGCATATCTCGACCTAATGAAGGGAAAAGGTTTGAGTTCACCACTAGTTTAACCATATCAAGAAAAATTAGCACAGTTACAAAGGTTACTCAGTAATTTGATAAGTCTTCCTTCATTGGTCTAGAAGGCAAAAAGGGCTAATTATGTCACCTTTCTTCTGAACAGCAAGTTAACAGCTTCTTACAGAGCAACAGCAGCAACTACAGCACATTTTCTTTATCCATTCTGGTATTGTTTCAGATCTGTTTATCTGAGCCATAATTCTATCAAAACTTATCTCTTCCTGGAGATGGGCTAGGATAACACATCCATATTGACTCTATAACATCTATCAGAGGCTGATGAGGAATGAATACCATTAAGCTGTCTGTCTGACCCTGCACAGGAAGAAGGGTGGCCATTTGCTCTATATGATTCATCGTAAAAAAAAAAAAAAAAAATCAGGAATGCTTTCTGGAGGCTATATGCTGCCTCATTACTTTCTTGTAGTCAATATTTAAGTAAAACCAATAGAAAATACACATATGTAGTTTAGACTATATATGTCTCAAAATCAAGTAATGTTGCAAATGCATCCTGAAAGACACATTGTTCTTCCTCCAAAAAAAATTTAGCTAACCCTGAGAAGAACATTTTCTGTCAATGCAACTGAGAACTATCCTTTCCTATGACACAAAAAGGACTTCACATCACTTTATAAATAACAGCTACTGGTACAGTGTCCATTTGAGTGAAAGACCTTCAAACTCAGATTACAGAAAAGCAAACTGATCAACTTCTACTGACAGAGTGCCACTCTTGCAGTAAATCATGCCATACAAATGAGCCAGCATTTGGTATAACCAGGGAGAGTGAGATTTTCTTAGAGGAGATCAGCCACTTGTGGACTGAGAGATTGCTGTGTTGTCAGGAGATCCACTCAAGGAAGCTTGTGTCTCCACATGGTGCTAACTGTTCATTCTCACCAAGACCGGAGATTTCTATTACCTTTGTCTGTGTCATTTACCACATCAACTTTCTGTGTGGCCATACTGTAACTGAGTGTGGTGGGTTAACCTTGGCCAGCTGCTAGACCCCACCCAGCTGCTCTCCCCCTCCTCAACAGGACAGGGGTTAGAAAATAACATAGAAAACCTCATTAGTTGATGTAAGGACAAGGAGATCACTTACCAGTCACTGTCACGGGAGAAAACAGATGCTACTTGGGGAAGATAATTTATTTTTTTGCCAATTAGACACAGAGTAGGATGGTGAGAAAAGAAGACAGAAAAACCCCCACCTTTCCCTGAAGTTTCCTTCTTCCCAGGCTCAGCCTCACTCATTCGCTCTTGTGCCTCCTCCTGCCCCAAGCAGCACACAGGGACGGGGAATGGGCATTGTGGTCAGCCCATAAGAGTTCCTCTCTGCCCCTCCTTCCTCCTCACATGGCTCCCCTGCTCCCATCTGGGATCCTTCATGAGCTACTGTGTGGATATGTGTTCTAACATCTTCCTCCATGGGGTGCAGGGGGACAACCTGCTTCACCATGGTCTTCTCCATGAGCAGAGATTACTCTGCAGCCCCGGTGCTTGGAGAACAGCCCTCCCCCCAGCCCCTTATTTACAGATCTGGGCATCTGCAGGGCTGTTCCTTTCATTTTTTTTTTTTTTTCACTCTTCTCTCTCACAACTACTATGCAGCATGTTTTACCCCTTCTTAAACACATTTCCACAGAGGAGCCACCAGATTTGCCAACTGTCTCAGCTTTGGACAGCAGTGAGTCTGTTTTGGGGCCAGCTGTGTCTGGCATGGGGGTAGCCTTTCATCTCTTCACACAGAGGCCACCCCTGCATCCCTCCTGCTATCAAAATCTGGACATGTAAGCCCAATACACAGAGGAAGCAGATATGATCATTCTTGGGGTGTTTGGTCTATAAATGTTTCTTCCCTGCCTTTCCCACATTACCACCAGTTTGTTTGTGAAGTGAAAAATTAAACAGACCTAGTTCAAACCACAGCCTCCTAGCTGACCATGTAACTGATGGAATTAAGGGGGAAAAAAAAAACACCAACAAAAATACCCCCAAAACAACAAACCAAAACAAAACATTTGTGATGCATTCTTAGGAGAATGTAAAACATGAGCAGAAAGCACTTTAGGGAAGTAGATTTTAGCAGTGTGTGCACAGCTTTGGATACACATTAACACAGCTTTTACTGAAGTGAGATTTGAGGCTTTACAGAACTGAACCAGTAGCAATCCATGCCACTGGCACAAATCCCACATGAGGCTGGGGAACCACACCATCCCTTCTTCCAGAAGGGTTCAGCAATAGCAACTAGTGCTTCTGGTCTCCTTCAGGCTAGCTGCTTTCCTGCTCTCCCCTTTGAAGGCCAACTACAGGTTTCTTCAAGCATAAAAAGCAGAGATCCCTCTTTAAGGCATACAAGCTGTTATCGTAAGACTTTCTCACAGGTACTCATGCACAGGCAGCCACTGCTGTGCTTCTGAGGGCAGCTGGCCTCATGGGCTTTGGTCCTCAGTGGGGAGGGAACATACCACAGGATGCTAGGAGATCCCCTTTCCTCTCCTGATAGCAAGCAAGAGTAAAGCAACAAGTGAAGGCTTGTAATGGCCCTTGGTTTTTACTGTACTTTCATGGACCGTCAGAGAAGCTCCTGTAGAAGAGGGTCTCCTCTCCATTCCACAGGGAAGATTTCCCTAGAATAGCTGAAACTTTGTTGCTTTGGTTTGATGTTAAACTCCTTAGTTTCAGACTCTCCATAAGGTAGAGGGCTGAGGGAAGAAACGAAAACCATGTTGTTTCTTCAATAACTAAGTCCAGTGGCAGGCCCTGCCTTTAGCTTAACCTTTGCAGTTGTGTTTTTCATTAATTTATTTATAAATTTATGTTAATTTTGTAGCTACCTATATCTGTCACAACGCCAGAATCAGGTGCCAAATCCATACATACTAAATCAAATATCAAGTAGCTTTGCATTTAGGGCAGAAAAAAAATTAAAATGAAATTCTCTCTCCAGAGACTCAATCATCCTGACAGTTTAAGTTGTGACATTCACCTGATGAAATGATAGTGCCTCAAATTAAGCCTTCAAATTTGTGTATAAAACTGTGTCGCAAAGCTTATTTCCTCTTCCCCTTGCCCCTTCACAGCTCCAATACACTATATTACACAGAGCAAAAAATATGCCAAAGGGCAGACCTTTGTAGATGGCTCTTCAGCATATACACAGTGTGCTACAAGTACAGCTTGCAGCCAACTTGAAATCAGAATCAAAACAAAGTGTATTTTGCAGAAATACTCTTTGAATCCTTCATTGTTATGCTGCTCACTAACCCTGATGCTATCAATGGATTAATCTTACCTCCTCCTCTTTTTTTTCCCCCCCTCCCCTATTTGTTTCACCAGCATCACAAAAGTCTAGTGTTTTTTTTCCAGTGTTTCTCAGTCTCTTGAGTTATGCAGGCAGTTACCAGACAGGAGTTTGTAAGCTAACTTAATTATTGTTGTTATTTGTTTGCAAAATGTCTATTACAATATGCAGTAGTGACAAGAAGATTTCTGATTTCTTCTCCTCCAGGTGCAGGTAAAAAAAAAAAAAAAGATTTTTAAAAAAACCATATCTAAAGTAATTGGTACTTATCTAGAAGAACTATCATTATACTGTAAACTGGGAGATAAAACATTTGTCATGCATACTGACAAAACCCCTCAGACAAAGTCTTTTATCACTCAACCATCCAGAAAAACAACTGATCATTTTATCCCTGCAACAGATGTTCCAGCTGCTCAGGTTAGTGGAATACCCACTGCCACCTCTGCCCAACAGCAGCAGATTCAAGGTCTTGAAAGTCACCACCTGACACTAGGAACAAAAGGCCAAACCATAGTCTAGACAGAAGCTGTAAACTGGGATGCTCAAAAGCCATCAGACAGAATGAAAGAGGAGCCTAGCAGGATTTTGGCAACAGATTATGTGCAAAACAGGTATTTTAATCAAACATACCTCCTTCCCCTTAATTCAAACAATAAACACAGGTCAGATTTTTGGCCCACTCTACCTTCTGTATAATTTCATAGTTGCTTATGCATTTTAGTTCATAAAAAATAATAGCACAGTTTTCTCTCTTTCTTTCTCAGTAAGGTACTCAGTCATTTTATGTTGGGAAACCAGATCCAACAGCACAAGTCAAACACCCTGAGGATGTACCTTGCTGTAGGCAGGATCAACTCAACAGAAGTTACCAGAGATTCATTTAACCCTAGGATTTAATTCAGTATTCTGTCTGGAAGCACCAAACTGAAAAGCCATAGCAAAACAGATAATTAAGATATACAGCTGTTGCACTTCCATTCTTTTTCTTTCCAAACCCATCACCACACTGCTAATGTCATTCCAACATCACGTAGCACAGGCATCCCAGTCAGATCTCCGATACCTTTTTTTGACCTTCTCAGGACCCAGATTTCACCCCACCTGTTTTATAGCTCACAAGCAGAGTAGCAATCTGAAGGTGATGAATGAAAAATGCAGCAAAACATTCAGGATTTACACTCAGCTAGTGCCTCATCATGTTTCCACTTGCTAAGCTCTGCTGTGGTGCCACAGAGCAGAGTTGAACACCTCCTGCATTTTGCTACATAGCTCTAATATGCATGCAGCTCCTCTACCCCCTGCCTGCTTTGATTACTCCTGCTTTTGGCAATTAACACCAGGAGATTAACAATTGGCCCCCGTTCAATTGACTCTGGAGGCAATTAGCCTCTTACAGGCACCTCACTAGTTGCCAATTTCGTAGAGGTGAGAAGTGCAGGGGCTATTAATGAAATTTATCAGGAAGAAATAACTGAGCTGTCAGTTAGTCTTGAATCTCATACATAACTCTGCGTAAGAACAAATGCCGTAATTCTGCATCCCATGTGAGTCATAGACAGCTAAGTGAAGTCACCTTAGAAGGACTGCTTTCCTTTGCCACAAATAAGGGTTTCATTGGATGCTCCCATTATGGTAGCATTCATTTAAAATGAGGTGGCAGTGAAGTGAAATGGCAAGGACATGACTGTGCCAATTTGAAGTCATACCATCCCTGTCTGACTTCTAAAACACCGAGCAGACACATCTCTCTTGCCAGTCTCATGTTCTGTATAAAAACAAGTATCTTTACAGATGAGTGCTGTTCGCAATGCTATGGTCAGTTCATAACCAAATCCAAAAATACATGAGCAGTTTCAGAAGCAGATGGTCTACTTGAGCCATTTAAACAGCAACACACACAAAAAAGATTTTTTTAAACTATTTGTAGTTAATGAACTCAGTTCAGCAATCTGTAACCATTTGAAACCTTATTTAGAATGGCAACAATTGTGTGCACATACATCATTTGAGAATAAAGAAGATGGCTTCCAGGTTTTTACTGTTCAAAGAGCAAAGAAATACACTCCATTCAGCAAATCCTTGTGTTGGAAAACCAGGTAGTGTACAAGTAACACAATGCTACTGCAGTTGTATACCAGGAGCTTCTGGGGAGTAAATCCATGAAAGGAATTACGCGTTTTATCACTGCAGAGGGATCCTCATGCTCCCAGTGGAGAGAAAAGTTCTCAAGTCTGACAAAGAAGAGAGTGCTGAGCTGAGGAGGGTGCTGCAGAGAAGGCTGCATCGTACATCTTGTCCCTTTCCATGACTTAATTTTGCGGTGATGTCCACCTGGGGACCCGCAGTTAAGTACATTATCCAATAATAATGTAGGTATTAACAACCCCTGCAGCCAGGGTGGGAGTTCAGAACACCTATCAGCTCTAGACATTTGGGTTGATAGACTCAGACCTTCATCAGTTTGTCTGTGAGGACAGACAATGGGAGACAGTGTCATAAACCTTATTACAGTAAAGAAAAACAGCATCCACTGCTCTCTGATTGTCCACCTTGGCAGTCATCTCATCATAGATGACTATGAACAGGTTGGTTAAACCTGTTTTCACTTTCATAAATCCATGCTGACTACTCCCAATCACCTTCTTATCCTTCATATGTTTGCAAATGGTTTCCAGGATTAGCTGCTCCATTACTGTCCCAGGTATCAAGGTAAGGCTGACCAGCCTACAGTTCCCCAGATCCTCTTTCTTGCCCCTTTTGCAGATAGGAGTGACATTTGCTTTCTTCCAGTCTTCAGGAACCTCTGTTGATCAGTATGACCCTCCAAAGATAATCGAGAGTGGCTTTGGGAGACATCACTCAGCTCTCTCACCACTCATGTATGCATTTCATCAGGTCCCATGGACTTATGCATGTCCAGTTTGTGTACATGTGTCCTAACCTGATCCTACCCTACTGAGGGTAAGTCTTTGTTGCTCCAGACTCCCCCAGGTCTCACAGCCCTGGGATTCCTGAAGGCAACTCCTACCAGTAGAGACCAAGGCAAAGGCATCGAGCACATACCTCAGCCTTTTCCATGTTCTTTATCCCATTCAGCAGCAGGCCCACATTTTGCCTACTCTTCCTTTTGCTACAGATGTACTAGTAGAATCCCTTCCTGTTGCGTTTCATAGCCCTCACTGGATTCAAATCCAGGTGGGCTTTGGCACAGTGTCTCTGCATTCCTCCTGGGTCACCTGTCCCTGCTCCCACCTCTTGTACTCTTCCTTTTTTTATTTGGGAAGAGTACAAGAGGTGGGAGCAGTCAAATTTTTTGTTTGTCTGGAGCTTCTCATTCAGCCTGCCACCTGTGCTTGACTTCATGCATAGTACAGATGTGGGCACTAACAGTAAGGGAGGGCTCCAGGAGCACAGTGGGTCCCCTCTGCTGAACATCTCCCATGTCTGCACTTCCAGATATACATATTTAGGCTCCTCTCTGCACAGCATCCCGGACATGCTGACGAACAAAATGGGAGAGGAAGGTCGCCCTGGCCTGAATGAAGAGCAAGGCAATACAGTCTGACAGAGAGATTCCTTTGAGCGGGACCAAATGTTTTAAAGAAGCTGAACACCTTTTTAAAGAGCAGTCGCAATTCTGCTTTTCCTGCTAGCTGCAACACAAGGGGAAGCAGGATAATCCGTCTGGAGGACCTCCCCTGTGCAGCAAGCAAAAGGGGCAGAATTTAAACAGTTTGAACACAGATTGCAGAAGAGGATGCACAGTTATGGCTGCACCCATTTGTCCTGTGCCTGAGTCTGTTTCCCAGAGTTCATTGCCTGCTATTTCACTTTATCTCTCCCATTCTAAAAATGTGGCTTAGCTTGTATAATCCTCCCTCAATAGATTTTTTCCTGTTAGCAAATTAAAACTAGTGCTCTAGAGGCCAACAAAAATCAGTCTCTTAGTGCAGGTGGGCTTTTAAAAGGGTGCTGAGTATTTTATTTGAGAATTGGAGAGGGAGAAACAGTCACATAAAAGTTAAATTACACCCATTTGATACCAGTCATTGTTTTATTGCACATAAAACCTGAAAAGCAAAACATTTAAACTCTTGTATATTTTCAAGTCAGTTATCTTGCAAAATATTATATTTAGCATAAAATATATTCTCAACCAAAATATTGACCTACCAGTTACCCTAGGCAGAAGGCAAATAAGTGTCAGTTTAATGGTGTCTGGCATTTCGGTTTAAAACTTTTCAGTTACGAAGAGAAGAAAGTGAACTCAGAATCCCCATATGCACGCTGGGCTGGATCTTCTCCAGGCCACAAGCAAGGGCTGTACCTTGGTCTGGTACTTGATCTGCACAGAGGGCAAGAAACAAAGCCACACTGCCAGTGTCCCTGGATGAAACTGGCTTGCCTGCACCACAGAGGGAATATAGCAGCTCTTCACAACTTGATTTCTGATCCATGGTATTGCTTGTGAAGTGTACACTGAGGAGCACAGTTTGTGAGGTTGCACACAGGTATAACATGGATGGAGGAAAGGGACTGTGTGGCTGTTGCTGCAAATCACCTTGTTAAGCGCTTGCTAAGATTTTCATAAAAAACACAGACATTACCACTGCCTAATCTCTACCAGAATTCATCCCCCCAAGGAAGGTGTTCGGGAGGCCTTCTCCATTTATGACAGGTAGTTCACTATCTACGATCCAAAGTCTTCAATGAACAGTACTAAACATCCTTACACTATACAGCCTAGAAGGTCAGAATTTCAAGGCAAGACACAGAGCTAGAAGGAAACATGGCAGCAAAGAGAATGGCACACATTGCCCTGAAAATTACATAGATTCATAACCTGGCAGTGTCTGGAGGGAGGATCCATACAGACCTGAGAGGAAATCTGAGCAAAGTTCACCAAAAACCTGTATTCCTACTGCAACAGATACAGGTACCCATTATATGGCAGAAGGCATAACATACCACACTAATTCCAACTGATCCAAGCTGGCTCCCTCTGTAGAAGACCATCTAGAAGAAGAGGATGGGCATGTCCTTTTCTGGCATGCAGAGCTCCAAGGCAAAGGTGCTACAAAAGAAGAATGACAGCTATGATTCAATGTGTGCTGGTATTCCAGCACATCTGTGACACGCGGTTTCAGAACAAGAGCAAAAAAGCAGTGACTGAGAAACAGAAAAAATATTATAATTTGGATAGTTTCAAAGCTTTTCAATCCAACCAAAAGTAAAAAACTTTCTACAGAGTGGTCAGTGTGTGTGAACAGAGCAGGATGCCTCTCCTAACAAGAAAATGTAGGTGTGCATTTTTATACCCAGAAATCAGTATGCTGCCTGACTGCCTGACAAAAAAAGTCATAGCAGAAGCTTAAGCGGATGAGGCAGGGAAAAGCCTTTGAATTTGACCCTAGTCAGAACAGGATTAGGACTTTAAGGCCACATACGCGGCTAAAAAGCACAATAGTGATGCACACAGCGCTGGTAAAACAAACTGTCAGAGGAGCTTTGAAGAGCTATTGCTGCCAGTAGAGACCAAATTCTGTCTTGTGACACATGTATTAACCTTTTGAAGCTCTGATCCAGGTGTCTCATCAGTTCTGTGATAATTCTCTCTCTCACCATCAGTGTGCACATTACACTCATGCTATTCCATTTGCCAGCCAGGTCACAGGGTGCTGCTGCTCTGAGCTCATTTATGGTTTGATTTCACACACCCTTCCTCCATTCTTTCAGTCTTAAGAAAGCTCAGCTCCTTGAAAGAGGCCAAACTTTTTTTCAAAAGTGCTTAATCTCGCAGTCTCTTCTTGTTCTCAATGGGAGATGAACCCTTTAGAAAATGCCAAATCTCCATTTAGAGTGTGCAGCTCTGCTGGAAATCCGATCCTTAGCATTTTGGATAGCATTACATACCCACATGCTATGTCCATTGCAACTTGTGTTGCAGCTGAAAAGAAATCCTATAATATAGGACTGCATTCTCGATGAGTGGTCTGAAACTGGACAAAGCACTCTCCCTTTTATCAGCAAAAAGAATGCAAACCAGCTACCTCTCAGGAGTGCAATTGTATTAACGCTTGCTTAACCTTCATATTTAGATAAGAAATCTTAGGTATTTTGTGGTTGTTAGTACAATAACACCTGCAGAATCTTTTGATTACATTTATCCCCATGTCACCCCTGTGGGGTAGCGTTATCACCTCCACCTAATAAGGATAAGGAGTTGAGACAGAGAGATGGATTAAGTCACTCGAGATGCATAGAAAGTCTGTGCTAAAACGCACAGCTAACCCAGGATTCTGCTCAGCACTTACCATGGGATGTGGACTCTTTACACAGAGGAACGACAAAAAGCTGAAACTATGAATTTATATTCCAGAATTGAAAAAACAACACATTGGCCTCATTTTATTATTTTAAGGAATATATTGACAGCTAGTGCCAAGTATGACTACTGCATTCTAGTGTCCTAATACCAGATACAAATACAGAAACCAGCAGCTAGATGGAGAACTGCATGTGGGTCTCTAAGAAACCAGGAACAACCTCTATCTTAATACCACAAAGCTGCTGTATTTCTTTATACAGCAGGAAAGTCCATTGGAAAAATGGTTTTGTAGAGTTTTTAAGGGTTTTTTTGTTGCTTTTTATCCTTAAAGCCTTTTAGGTGCTAGTCCTATGAACCCTTACTCCCCTTTACACCCCAACAACCAGAGGTGCTCACAAGTATTTCCCAAAGAGACTCTTCTCCCATGTAAAATACTTTCAGAATGGAATTCTTCAAGACTAGAAACTATCATTTTTGAGTTGGGTAATAGTAGTGGAGATTTGGGC